>NC_056739.1:495546091-495596091 GCF_019279795.1 Protopterus annectens
GGGCTGTATAATTCAGAAAAGCACATTACTGCTCTCTAACATATTTATGATATTGTGTCTCATAGGCCTGTATTGTAGCTGAGAATGAACTGGTTAGCTTTTTCTTTCACTAGAGCCAGCCTAGCCAGGCTATAGTGAATCCATAGCAAATTTGTATGTGTCCAAGCTTACTGTGGTGGAAAGAGATAAAGTCTTCACTACAGCCCAGATAACCTAGATCTGATTAGCAATCTGGGCAATGGAGAAGCCAAACAGGACTGGAAGGAGGGAGGGCCTGATGCCAGCTTGCCCATTCTGGGTGCGAGGTGGTTGCTTGACCTGCCATGCTGATGGCTCCTAGCAGTGACTGAAAGAATGCACTGGAAAGTACTAGAACAGCAGCATGCATGGGATGCCAAACAATGTCTTACTCTGTAGAGGGGCAATTTATGTGAATGCATGCATGCATGTATGCTTTAAAAAGATATGACACAGCAGTCCTTTCATTGTTAGAATATGTAGTAGGCAACCATAAGGAACAGGAATAGGGACTAATTAGAAAAAAATCCTACAGCTGCTTGGATGACTACACTGGAATGAAAAAAAGTTGCTTGTGGTCAGCAAGTGCAGGGGAGAAAAATAATAAAATGTTGTGTCTGATGCAGGGTCATGGGGGATTGACTTGATATCAAAGAAGGGTCAGTCTAGTAATTGGATTTCAAAAGGCCACATTGCCTGTTTTTGTAAAAGATAACAAACAAGATTTTTCCAGAATCTAAAACTTCATTTGTCAGACATTTTCATACAGTCTCTTTTACAATATTTGAATAAGTAATATTGTTTCACATCTTTTCTTAAAATGGCTCTTTTTTACTAAAATGTTTTCATTATACATGTATGCATAGCTATTTCAATACTTGTAATTAAATGTATTAATACCTTCTTTTGTGGCTTCTATCCAAAATCATTCAACACTTACAACATACTTTTGAGCTGTACGTTCATGGGTTCATAGCTTTATACTAGGCTAATGGCCAACAGGGTCTTTACAAGCCTAGCAGTGTACCCCCAACCCAGTTTTGTCCATGAGTTTTTTGAATGCTTATATGGTGAATTATATCAGTAAATATGCAGGTAAGGCTTATGTAGTGGCAGGGGGTATGCTAGCTAGGGATAATTTTACTTAATGTCAACTCTGTCCATCAGAGATATGGGGCCAGACCAGGGGTAAATTTGCAATTTTCTATTCAATGCATTCAATGATCAAGGTTTCTTTTGAAAAGGATCAGGGATGAACTCTGTTTCATGTAGATTGGGAGCTTATTCCATAGCATGGAGATCCTTTGAGACATATATCGGTCTCTCCAGCATGTTCTACTTATGCCACAGACAAAGTTTAGGTCCTTGAATATAGTTTTGCTGGTACTATTTGTTTTGATGATGTGAAGAGAACCATCAGAGCTGGATTTGAGGATGTCTCATATGCTAAACTTAGATCATCTCTCTGTAACGTGTAGGAAACTGAGTATGGATATAGGATCTTAAGGGGATCTGTGTAGGACAGGGTATTCATGCCCTAGATTCTAATAGTGAGGAACCTTTGAGGGTTTTCCAACTGTTGCAAGTATCCGGTAAGGTGCATGCCAAAGGAGACATTGTACTCAATTATGGGTCTGATAAAGGCTGAGTGAGTGGTGCTATAACTTCCTAGGACTTGTATACCATACCCTTGCTTATGAGCTAAGTGATATACAATGATGTTCTTACTCTTTTGGCTTCATGTTGGTCAAAGGCCAGATTACTGTCTACATATACTCTCAGATCCCTAACTATTGGGTCAACTCTTATAGATGTTTTATCGATGGAGTAATTAGCTTGGGTGGACGATTTCCCAAAGGGCACTATAATGCATTTCTTCACATTGTGTTCTGATCCATGGCTTTGGTACCAGTCTTTTGTTTGTGTTAGATCTTCTTGTAGGATGTTGCTGTCAAGGGGGTATTGTATGATAGCTCACAATTTACAGTCATCTGTAAACTTGGTGAGCCAGAAGCATTTGACATTAGCCTTTACTTATGAGAAGTAGATGCCTAACAGAACCAGGCTCAACAAAGAGCCCTCCATTGGTGATTGGTCTCCTGGTAAAGGTAGTCTCAATGATCCTGACTTCTTGCATCCTATCTGTGAGTCAGCCAGTAATCCAGTGACTTATGTAGGGATTTATGCTTAGGTCTGAGAGTCTGTCAACAATATCTGAGTGGGGTATTGTATTGAAACGTTTGGCCAGATCAAAGTAGGTGGTATGCACCATTTTCCCCTCATCCATAGCCTTGGTGACCCTCTCAAAGAAGTCTACCAGGTTAAGTAGACAAGACCTTTCCCTAAGAAAACCAAACTGGGATGGGTCCAGTGTCTGTAGGTTGTCAGTGTCCTGGTTGATCATTTGCATGATAATTCGTTCCATGTCTTTGAATAACAGACATGTCAGACTGATGGGTCTGCAGCTTCTGGGGTCATTTGATGGTCCACCCTTATGAAGAGGGATGACTATTACAGCCCTCCATTCACCTGGCATGTAACCTGTTTTGAGACTGTAGTTGAAGAGTGCCTCAAGTGGTCCTGCTGGGTCATGTTTTAGGCTATTTAGGTGGCAATTGAGGATATTTTCAGGGCCCACTGAAGAAGTGTTTCTGGCCTTAGTGAGTGCTACCAGGACCTGCTCCCTGTTATAGTTGGGGGGATATGCTAGAAGGGATTTCACTGTGGGGAGTGCAGGGGTGAAGTTAGAGCTAAATTTATCAGCTGGTAGATTCACTATGCCACCCTGGTCAGTGAAGATTGTGCTATTTACCACCAGTTCTGCATGCTGCTAAATGTTATCTTTAAGATTCTTGACATAGCCAAACAAGGTCTTGTGAGGGCCCTTAGCCTGGAAGGCTATCATGACCTTGTTATCTGCCTTTCTGGACTTTATTAGACCTCTAAGTTTCTTATTTATTTGAATCAGAGAGCTTTTTTCTCTATGAGATTTGGTCTTTCTGGTTTTTATTTTTTGCTCAAAGATATATTTTTTTACTTTTTTGTTAACAAGATAATGAATATAATAATATAATGACTACTAGAAATAATTTAACCAAAATAAACACTATCCAATGTATACAAAGGCCTGAAAGACTTAAATATTATATTCATATACAGATAAATAAAGAAAATATATAACCAACTTCTATTTTTCATTAAAGAGAGTCAGAATCTAACTGAAGAATGTCAATGAGAGATATCACTTTCTTCCAAAGATTGTTGATGAAAGGTTTAGAATGGATGCTGTGTTAACTGTGGTTTCTTTATGATCTGTTTCCTTTAGAAAGGTTAACAAGTCTCAAAGGAGATGAAAAGTTTATTCCATTTATCAGTTATATTTTTTATTATTTTTATAATATTATTATAATTAGCTGTTATTGTATCTTATACAGAACTATGAAGGACTATGCCCAAATAATCATGGGAATTTTTTGTTTTCCAATAATGTGAATTTTACAAATTTGTACTTTTTTCTTTTTGTTTAATATCATGAATTTAGATTTTGATTGATTAAACTGAAGACCAGAGATAGATTGAAACAATTTTATTGAAGATTCCAATTCTGAGAGAGTTATTCTTGGATTAGGTAGCGTTAGTAAAGTGTCATCTGCATATAGCATAATTTTTGAAGAATATTGATTATATACATCAAGACCATTAATCTTTGGATTATTTCAAATTAGACTATCAAATATTCTAATAGCAAGAGAAAATAAGATTGGAGATAAAGGCCAACCTTGTTTAGTACCTTTGTTTAGAGGAATGGATTCCAGAGTAAAAGGGCATAGTTTAACATAAGCCAAGTTGTTATTATAGATGTTTTAAGAGAAATAAATGAAGTGGGAAAAGTCAAATAAATTTGTAACTTTAGATAATCCCAATTTAAGGAGTCAAATGTTTTTCAATATCTAAACCAATTATCAAGGCTTCTTCATTTTCCTTATTGAAGAAATCAATGAGGGCTAATATTCTTCTAGTATTATCATGAATATATCAATTATGTATAAAACTTGTTTTTATCATGATTGATTATAAAAGTTAAGGGTTCTTTTATTCTATCAGGTAATAATAGACATGAAAATCTTATCATCATTGTTTAGAAGAGAGCCGGTTCTGTAAGAGTCACAAAATTGATGGTCTTTATTCTCTTTTATGATAGAGGTGATTAATGAATATATCCAAGAAGGAGGAATCAATCCTTGTGTTTGAATTTCAATCAAAGTTTTATAAAAGAATGATGTCATAGAAGAAGAAAAGGTCTATAGAGTTCTATTATTTTACCATTCATTCCTGGAGCTTTGTTGGTTTTTATTTTTTTTTTTCTTCATTTTATCTCTTGTTTCTTTATATGAGATTTGTGTTTGAAGATTAGTTTTTAATTTTGCTGGAATTTTCTTAATATTAAGAGATTCTAAATTTAATTTTGAAGAGATAACATCTGGATTGACAACTTTGTTATGAAGAGTATAATGATATTTAAAGGCATCAAGAATGCCTCCAATGTCTGATAGGTTTTCTCTAGTATCTTCATGTCTTATTTTTACTATATCGTTAGTTTTTGAATGCATTTTAACTCTCATTGATAACTTATGCATATGTTTAGGTGATAAAGAGTAGGAGTTCATTTTTAATGTTTCCATTACCAAGTTTGATTTATGAGATAAAATGTCAAAATATTGCTTATTTAATTCTTCTATTTTTTTCTATTAGAATTATTATATTTGGAAAATTTGAATTTAGCTGTTAGAAGTTGAGATAGAATATCTTGTAGTTCTGAGTCTCATTCTTTTAATTTTATTCTTATACCAAGTAAGAATTCTACTATAAATGTAAGCTTTTCAGGAGTCCAAAATTATAACTATATTGACATCTGATGTTGTATTTGTTTCAGGAAAAAAAAATAATTCCGAGATTAACCATGGTTTGAAATCTTTGATTTTAGTTATGTAAGCTGGAATTCTAGTTGAAAAGGATAACCTTTTAAAATCAGTTTGAAACTTAAAGATAAGTGCATCATGATCAGATATCAGACATGGAGTTGTAGTAAAATGTGAGATTCTAGAATTCAAATCACGAGAAACTAAAACTCTATCTAGTCTTGTTTCAGTGCCATATTTATGATCCTGACAAGAATAGAGCAAAGATTTAGTATCCTTCATATTAAATATATCAAGTAAATTAAGATAATCAATCCATTTTTAAGGATTTTTGCTGTGGGAGTAAGTCTTAATATTCTTTTATTAGTAGTGTCAGAGTTTTCTAGAATACTGTTGAAATATCCCCCTAGTATTAAATTACCTTTATATGTGTTAATTATGAGGTTTAGACATTTTTAGTAATATTTTCCCCATACCAGGAAACCAATAGATGTTGAGCAAAGTCCATATTCTGTTATTAAACTTTAAAATAACAAGGGTGAAAAGCTCATCTTGATCTTCATATTTATAGAGTATTTGGGGATAAACAGTGTTTTTCTTCCAAAGTATCATAACTCCTCTTCTCATAGTTTTATAAGAGAGTGAACAAGAGTTATGAAGTTGTTTTAAAGTGAGTTTCCTGAAGGAAAACTACTTGTGCTTTATTATTAATTAGATACCTTAACAAGTTTGATCTTTTCCTTGGATTATTTAAACCATTAATATTTAAAGATAATAAAGTTAAGTATATATATATATATATATATATATATGTATATATATATATATATATATATATATATATATAATTTCACTTCATATCGTCTAAAGCTCATTGCATTGAATTTCAAAACAGCAAGACCAAATCATCGAAAACTCAAATAGTCGAAAACTCATAACATCGAATCTCAAATCATTGAAAACTACAAAGCAACTAGAAATAAAATCCCACAGAATTTTTACTACGTTTATGCAGGGGGCTCCACCCCCACACCCCCGTATATTAAATATACCAACTCTAAGGTCGCACTACAGTGGGGGGGGAGGTAATTTCCTAACCCCACTGTAGTGCAACCTTGGAGTTAGTATATTTAATTTTTGGGTGGGGCGCCATTTGAGGGTGCAGGGGCTTGCCTGCATAAATGTAGTAAACAGTGTCTGGGATGTTATTTCTAGTTGCTTTGCAGTTTTCAATGATTTGAGATTCAATGTTATGAGTTTTCAACGATTTGAGTTTTTGATGATTTGGTCTCGCTGTTTTGAAATTCGATGAAATGAGCTTTCGACAATATGAAGTGAAACGATATATATATATATATATATATATATATATATATATATATATATGTAAATTTTTAACATTGTCATAAATCCCAGTAACTTTCCTCACCACAAAATATGGTGGAAAAACATAAATAAGTTATTATGAATAATATAAGACTATTTATAACTAGGAAAATAAGAAATAATAATTCAGGCTTAATGAAAAAAGGAATGATGAAAATAAATGAAACATTATTACAGTGTAAATATGAAACTTTAACATCAAACATGGAATTATCAAAGTTCCTAGTCCAATAGATAAACAAATGATCCATCAGACTAGCCAATATAACTAATGAACTATGTAAAGTTGAGCTCTACAGATTAGGAAGTGTCTAATGGACACTATATTAAGTAATTAAGGTAATCATAGCATGACGCTACTCTATCAAAACATAAGAGAAATTAGCAATAATGTATAGGTATAGCTATGAAATTATTAATATAAGAAATGGATTCAATTAAGACAAAAATTGACTTGCTAAAAGACACTACCTAAATATTTACTTCAGGAGTAATTATCTGATAATATTACATAAGTATATCTTGATTATCACTTATATTTAACAATTAACTTGTTAGAAATGACTTACATTACTAGTAGGTCTTAACCTGTGTATAATGAAACTTGTATTCTCATCTTCTTCCAATTATAAACATTTCTCACTTCCTTTTCCCCTCTCTTTTCTTACTTAATTTTTTAATGATAATGTATGTTAGCTTGTGAAAATATTATAATATCTAAATAATGAAGAATGTCAGTTGTATTGTACATTTATAATTACTTCATATGCTATAAACAATAAATGCTGAAGAGATTATATCCAATATTAAACAGGTGATCAAGAATATAATTATAAATGCATTTTCCAAGAATCATCTTTATATATTGATCCTTGTCATACCCCTCAAGCTCCCAACATGAAGTCTGGTCAAAGTCCCACAGAATGGGGAGAACAAAGGCCCAAAGAACTTGCTTACAAACTAACCACTTAACAAACATCAAACAAAATAAACTGTAGACAATTATTCAAGCTATAAATCACAAAACAATTTACCTGTGAGAATTAATATGAGGCTAAGGTAGAGATGTGTTTGATGCTTGTGAAAGTTAAATAAACCTTTGAATTATTCACTGAAGACAGTAAAAAGAAATACATTACCTGTGAGAATTAATATATGACTAAGATAGAGATGTGTTTGTTGCTTGTTAAATTTAAATAAACCTGAGAATAATTCACGGAAGACAGTAAACAGAAGAAAGGCATTTCTTATTTGTCTGGTTCTTACCAGGTTTAGTTTTTGGTCATTACTATTGTAAGCTCAAATAAGAGTTATTAAAACATTAAAGAAAATTAACCAGACAGGAGTCATTTAGAGGTCGATGCTTTGACAGCTTTGCTGGTACTCACAGGAGTGGATTCTGTCTTTTGCTTCTTTTTTTTTTTAAATCAGTCTAGGTTTTTTTCCCAAAGCTCTTTTCAGGGAAGATGACCAATCCATGTCTTCTGGAATGGTAATAATATTGTTATTTTTGAAGAGTGATGAAGCTTCGTCTGGGTTGTTGAAGGTTTTTATTTCATTTGTCAGGTGGGTTTTCATTTTATCTGGATTGATTATTTGAGTTTTAATATTATTTTGTTTAAGATTCTTAACAAGGGGACAGCTTTTTTCTCATGTCCATTACTTAATAGTTGAGTAATCACTGTCAAATCTGATTGAGGTCTATGTATACTTAAAGGTCCCTTTCTCCAAGCAGATTTAAGTACTAATTCTTTGTCAATATAAGATAAGAATTTTATTACAATGAATCTTAGTGGAAAAGAAGAAGACGATGATGCAGGTTTGCCTATAGCTCTGTGGGCTCTTTCGATGCCATAAGAAAGCTCCTCTTGTAGATTTAAAATCTCAGGAATCCATGTGTTCAGGAAAGAAATTATATCCTCACCTTCACTTTTTTTCTGGAAGACCAAAAATTCTAATGTTACATCTTCTTTCTCTGTTTTCCAGATCATCAATTTTATTAAGAAGCCATGTATTCTGTTTGAGAATAAAGTCTCTTTGGGATTCTTCTTCTTTTAGCCTTCTATCTATGTCATTCAAGGCAATTTCTATGTCAGAAATGTTAATCTGTGGTTGTTGGTGAAGTTCTCTGAAAACATCTGTTTGTTTAAGACAGCTCTCTCTGACTTTTTAAATTCTCTTGGAAACTGTCCATTTTCAAAGATAATTCCTGTAGAGTGTATGTCCCTAGTTGAAAGTCTTTCCTCAAGGAAGTGTCAGTATGAGAGTGGTTAGAGCTGTTCATCTTCATTTGATGAAATAGTCTCCACATAATAATGACAGGAACATTTTTGAATATTCCCATCAAAGTTAAAAATAATGAAGTCAAGACCATTATTAATAAGTTATGAAAAAAATTTCTAAACAAAATAATTATTTTCCTGTATTTAAATATAATTATGCAGAGGTCTAAAATTTTGCTGGCTTCACTTGGCCATTTTTTTCTGTTATTTCTGTTCTGGGATTCTTTCTGGCAGGTACAACAACCTCACTGCAGCCATGTACATGTTTGTATAGGGTTTCTGTAAATAATTCTGCATACGTAGCTGTATTCTCGGGGTTTGGGGAAGCCATGAATTTTGGCAAAATGTCACTTAATAAGATGTAGCTTACTTTAGAATAGCTCCTAACTGTTACAGGTTTAGTTGGGTTTTCCAGACAGCTTTCCGGTCCAACCTCATCAATGAGGACATAACATGGTGGGGTGCAACTCTCTCCCATGTTGGTAAGTACTAGGTCGAATATGTTTGATCCTCTGGCTGGAGTGTGCAATCTCTGGTCCAGGGTGTTTGTGCTGATAAAATCTAGCAAGCATTGTTCCTGTGAGTATGCAGTATATATTTCCCAGTCTATAGAGGGGGTAGTTAAAGTCTCCAATGAAAAGGGTATTTGGTTGGATAGTAAGCGTCTCTGTTAGGTCTAGGTAAGAGCTGTGAGCTTCATTGGTCATAGAGGGTGACCTGTAGCTCACCAGGGCATGGTAAGGAACCTTGTCTATAGAAACTTGTACATGGATGAACTTGAGGACATCATCCAATTAACCAACACAGAGTTGTATTTGTTGCTAATGCAGATTGAGACACCTCCACCTTTAGCTCAAGTCTGTGCTGCTGTTGGTGTAAATGTGTGGAAGGCAATGTAGCTTTCCACTGCAGGAGTACTTTCTGTGGCTTTAAACCAAGTCTCTGTGATACGACAGAGGTTTACATTCTCCAGAGTGAGGAGAGCTTGTAGGGTGTGAAGCTTTACAATTGTTTTGGGCTCCAAGCACTAAGAAGTAAAAGTTGCTTTAATTTTTTTTTGCTAATGTTGGTAGTGTTGTTATTTTGATATTGCCTAAGAAAGGCTCTAAGGGGATGGATAAAATTTTAATCAATATCTGAAAGCCTGGGGGGAACAGGTGCAGACCATCCTTTGCAAAGCAATGTGGTCTGTTAACCATATCCTCCCATGCTTATAGATATTAGATTCCACTGAAGTTACACCAGAAAATAAGCCAGTTATTAAAATCAGTCATTTTCTGTTCATACTGTGGCATCATCCTTGGTGAAGGTAAAATGCTATTCAGTGCAAGGCACATATCAGTCTATGACACACATTCAGAGAGAGCGATCCATAATGTCTTATTTCATGCAATCCAGTGAGGTACATAACAGGTCATTTGCACCCATATAGATTATGATAGAATCATACTGGTATCTGTAGTGCAGTGACTTAAGTGTGTGCATTTTATTGCAAATCCTTGCTCAAGATAAGCAACTAACCATTATCTTTTCCTTGTCCTACCTGGACAGAGGGACATCTGTGTGTCATACAGTAGAATTCTGTATGACAAATGTACTAGGTAAAGTGTTTGCTTGCCTTATGGGCTTTGCTCTTGTGGGATCATTGGGTGTAGGCTTATATGTGGTGTTAGGTACTGCTTTTGTTGTGTGCTTTAGCAATTGCTGAGGACAAGTGTTGCTGTTTGATGGCTTAGGAGGCTTTTGTGGTATGGAGAGGTTTCTTTTAAGTGCCACAGCATAAGAAGGTGCATGTGCACTGTAAACAGTATGTGTGAAGGATATAGTGAAGGATGTAGTAGTGTGTGTGTTCTTGACAACCTTGCTTATAAGCGAGATTTGTGACTTTCAAGGAAGTTATGTATGTATATCTCTTGCATACTGTGTTAGTTTCTTTAAGGATTAAAAGGTTGCTGATTACATGAGACAATTGCTACATTGTCTCAGGATGCCCTTAACTACCAAGCTGGGCACAGAGACATTAGAAAATTGCAAGCCCATAAGTCCATGTTGTCATGACCCCAGACAGATTACATTCCTGGATGTCTTAGTTACTATTGAGGAAGATGGGATTTTGAGTAGTCTTATCTTTAGGAAGTTTCCCCAGGTAAATACTCTTTTGCAAGTGAGTAGTTGTCACCCGCCACATGTTATAAACAATTTACCAAAATCTCAGTTTATGAGATTAAGGAGAATATGTTCTTCTGAATCGGTATATAATACTGAAATCCAGGACATGGTGAGGAGGTTTTGTGACAGAGGATTTAAGCAATCCGATATACAAAATATCTGTGATTCAATAAAGGAAGTTTGTAGGGAGCAATTATTACAATACCAGCCCAGAAGAGATTTGATTGTACCCCCTAGTCTTATCACGAATTTTGGTTGTAACACTAGTGTTTTTTATGGATCTGGTTCAAAAATATTGGTACATTCTACTGATGGATGACCATTTAAAAAACTTATTACCTGGCAGATGTCTTTTTTCTTTCAGAAGGGGTAAGACTTTGGGTGAATGGTTTAATCACTATAAGATCACTATAAGAAAGGTCATTTAGCTAGATAACCTTTGGGTCAGCTGACTTTAAGGGGCAGTAGTGAAAGGTTGCCATCTCTGTGGTCATTGCAGTTTTTGTAAATATGTTCCTAAGGCTGTATGCTTTTCATCTTCTAATACATCAAAGGTTTATCAAATTAATATTTTTGGGAATTGTGATACAGACTGGGTCATATATTTGGCCATATGCAGTTGTTCAGCATTTTATGCTGGACAAACTTCACTTTCTTTGAAACTCAGGATTTCTGAACACCTTAGTGATATTAGATGTGCCAGAGGGTCCAATGCTTTATATAAACATACTTTACAGCACAAAACTGCAATGTTTCATTTTGTTATTATTGATAAGATTGTGTTAAACAGGGATAACGAAGGAGGCTGACACACTATGTTAAATAATAAAGAGAAAGGTTGGATTATTAGGCTGGGAGCTTTGTTCCCTCTTGGACTTGAGAATTTGTAAGAGACTGATCATTTGCAAAGGGTGTGTATTTAAGTCTTGCAACATTGTCTGTTGGTATTGAAGTACCAATGAAGGCTAATTAAGCAGAAAACTGGTGTGCTGTTATGGCAGAATAAAGTTATGTTTACTTAGTAAGGAATTGTACTACTTATTAACTATCTATTCACCACAGTGTGAGGAGTGCTGGCTTGTGTGTTGGTGTGTATTAATTGTTTTTTTTTTTTTTTTGCCTTGCACCTGGTCTTACTTGCATGAATTGCTGGTGGTGTACCATTTCAATTTAAACCATGATTATAAATTGTTCATCACTAAAAGAATGGCAGAGATGTTGCCAAAACTAATATGTATGAGTCAATGTGGCTTTGTGGAAGGAAGGCAAACATTTGACAGCATTAATAGAATGATGATCTAAAGGAAAGCAGAACATAAGGAAATAATGCTGTTGTTGGTGGGTTTTGATACAAAGAAAGCATTTGTCAGAGTAAACTGGGATTTTATTAGTAGGGCAATGGAAGCATTTGTATTTCCTAATACAATAATAAGCTTATTGGAAGGATATATGAGGAATCAGAGACAAAATCAAAGTGGGAGGGTTCCTCATTGATAGGTTGTGTCTGAAAGGAAGAACCAGGCAAGGATGTTCCCTTTCTGCTTTGTTACTTGTGTTATATTTAGAACCACAGGCAAAGAAAATAAGGGACTCAGAAATTCAAGGATATAATTGCTATGGTATTCACAAAAGGTTGGCTTTATTTGCAGATGATATTATTTTGTACCTGATAGAACCAAAAAGGGATATCTCAGTGTTGTGAAACATTCTGAAACAATTCCGTTTTTTTTGGGGGGGGTATAAAATTACTGAAGATAAACGAAAGCTATACCTCTAAACTATGTACCCACATGTGAATTGGTTCAGCAATACCCATATTTATGGGGGCATGATAAAATGAAGTATTTAGGAGTATGGCTTAAAAAGGACACTGTTATAGCAGCTAAGGATATGTGGGAAGAGACCAAACAAAAGATAATACAAAAACTGAGAAACTGGAAGCTGTTGCCTATTGATATGGATAGCAAGATGCAAACAGTAAAAAAGTTTCTAAATAATTAAGGGTCTAGGACAGAGACCTGTGGGACACCCTGCCTATAACCAAGAATCTGACCTGTCCAATTGCTGTATGATACTTGAAATGTACTCTTTTTAAGCCACGCAGATATCCATCTTATCATGAGTACACTGATACCTAGTTTTTCTAATTTATCGATCAGTGTTTTGTGTACGACCCTGTCAAATGCTGAAGTTAAATCTATATAAATTACATCACAGCATAATTTTTCATTCATGGATGTTATTATATTGTTATAGAACATCATGTTACAGGTGTTAATAGATCTATTTTCAACATATGAATGTTGATATATGGTTTCAAGTCCCAGCCTATCCAATTCTGCCAATAACGTATCCAATATTACCTTCTCCATTATTTTTCCACAGCTTGAAAGTAAGTCTTAAGGGTCTACATGACTCGGAGATTGTCCTACTACCCTTCCTCTTAAAGACAAGGTTTAAATACTGCATGTCTCCAATCATGACGAATCTTCTCATATTTATATGACCTAGTAAATAATAGATACAATGGTACAGTAAGTTCTTGCTGAAGTGTTTTCAGATCATTATTATTAATTCCATCTCCTCCTTGTGCTTTGCTTAGATCCAGTTTGTACAGTTCTTTTTCAATATAATTTAATTTGATTCTAGTGTCTGTGGTTACCTGAATGTCACTAGGACAACTTATCGCCCCCCTTTGTGGAGCTAAACTGTTTTGCATAAGATTTTGTAAATATATCTATAATCTGTTGTATATGATAATACCTGTTTTGAAGAGATATTTTAGAGCTACTCAGTTAAGTCTGTTATACGTAACACAAGCAGAAAGCTAATATTCAAAGTGGAAAGGGTTGATGATAGAGCAAGGGGGAATTCAAGAAATAAGAAAAGAGTGGGCTTTCAGACACAGATCCTTAAGCAGAATAACAACAGTCATACAGAATATTATATTCATACAGTTACAGAAAGTAAACTAAGAACTAAGCCACTACAGGAATGGTAAGAGGAGATTCTGCCGATAAGGATAACTGCAATTATGGGTAGAGAGAAAAGGCAAGAGGGGGATGGAATTTACAGGAAGAAACTGGCAAAGAAACCATGGTATTAGGAATAAATAATTAGAGAGGGAAAGTTAATATAACAGGAAGAAGCTGAGAAGACATTTGGACTGCAAGCCAGAGATTGATATCAGAGTATAGGCAAAGAAAACAGATAGGGGAATCCTAAGTAAAAGGTCTGCACTGGTTGAGTTTTTAGTTGACTCTAGAACAGAAGCTGCTGTTAAGGGATAATTAGTAGGGCATATAAAATATTGCATGATAACTATAGAAATTGATCAGAGGAGGTCAGAAAAGATTGGAAATAGAGCGAGATTAGATAAGAAATTCACAAAAAAAAAACAATGAGATGACATATGTATGGCTCCCAAATATGCAACACTGTCTAGAAGATATAGGATTTTTGCTTGGACGTTTTTACGTAGGTATTTTCGTACCCCAAGCAGACTCCAAAGAATTTTTCCTCAGATAGATGACAAATGTTGGGGGAGTAATGGGGAAGAAAGAGGTACTTGGGAACATATCTTTTCGGAGTGTAATCTGTTGGCAGATTTTAAAATTTCCCTACAGAATAATCTGTTAGGAGTACTGGGTGAGTAAATGAGTGTAACTAAGGAAATTATTTTTTTTGATCTGGGATCAGGATTTGAATTGTCTAGACATATTAAGGCCTTGTTACATTTAATTCTGGTGTCCTCAAAGAAAAAAAAAAACAATAACTAGAAAATGGAAATCAGAATCTAAATCAAGTATACTTGAAGTGAAAATTGTAACAGAGATAAAAGAACAGGAAGTGGGATCTTTAGAAAAGAGTAAGCGTAAATTACATAGAAAAAAAAATGGAAATTGAACAATACATGCAGAAAAATGTTTTGGGGGAGGAATGAGGTTTAAGAAAAGGCCAGAACCAAACTATTCATGTAATGTTGGATTTAATATATTGTATAGAAGATTATATGTAATGTATAATATCTGTAAATGTGAATTTTTTAATAAGTATGGTTTGATTCATTTTATATAAATGTAAGTTTGTTTATATCACAAGTGATAGGTCAATAAAGGTGTTTTTTGTTAAAAATAAATCATGTACATTTATACAAATGTCTTACAAGACTATTTAGTACAACTGACATCCCACCTTTCTAGACATGTTAAGCAACTGGAAAAGCCCCAGAGGTTCCTAATCATGAAGATTGTTGGCCTGAAGTCCTTGTGCTGCCAGGAAAGGTTTGAAGTTCTCTCTCGGTTTACTTGGTTTATTATAGGTACTTGTACAATGATCTATGCCTGGTGTTCCACTCCATTATGATCCATGAATAAAATGTGCTAGAGAGACAAATTTATTACACAGTGCCTATCTCACCTTTGGAATAAGCTTCCTCTGCAAATAAAATAGAGTGATACCCTACCATCCTTCTAATTAAATCAGGATGATTGGATAGGTACCTGTAAAATTTACTCTGTAATTAACCTCTTTTGCCCTTCTTGAGAAACGGGTTACAGCATGAGGATATCGGCAGGATATAACTAGCCTTGTGACTCAATTGCCTTGTATTTCCTATGATTCTGTGATGGAGGATACTATTGCCTAAAATTATATCCACATGAGTTTTGTTCCCAAAAAAATGGAAAGGTAGGCCCTGCCTAGAAAATCTGGTGAATATCTTTGAGAAAGTCACCATAGTTGTCTGGCAGTTACCACAGAGGATTAAGACTATGCACTGTTAAAAAGATGCTTACTGTAGTTGCAAAGTTTGATTCCTTCAGTCTTGATTAGCCTAGTGAGTGACTCTGAACAAGTCACTTAACCAGACAGTGCTCTGGAGTAATTGGGAAATTGGACTAGGTTCTTCAGTGGTCTTCTAGACTACATGCCTAGTAACTACCTATGAAGCATTGGATGATAGTAAACCTCCCTACCTGGATTTAAACAAGGTGTTTGACACTATCTGACACTCTGGCATTATTGAGAAGCTGACCCTATTAAATGTTAACACTTGTGTAACTTGCTGGATAGTAAACTGGCTATCAGACAGGACCCACACAGTCAGGGTTGGAGGTACAATCTCCTCAAAAAGACAGTCACCATTAGTGTTATGCAAGGTTTTGTTTTGGGGACACTTGTCTTTGACATATCCTTTGTTGATGTCAAGCCAATGTCAGGAGTCTGTGCCTGACTAAGTTTGCTGATAACTGTAAACTTAGCACTGCCAACTACAAAAAAAATCCATATCTTCTTAAAGGAGCTAACCCACCCAAACTCCTCATGTTAGCATTACTATTTCAAGTTCACTGGAAAGAAATACTGCATTATCCTGTTTGGAAAGCAAAACCTCTCCTGCACCTGTCTAATAAATGATATCCCCCTCAAAATAGATACTGTCATAAGAAGTTATAAAACAAAAAGGCATCACGTATCAAGAAATCCTTCTGTCTAGTGCATTTAATAACTAAACGCATATCCTCTAGGTCCACGGAAGATGTTGCCACTCTCTACTCCTCCCTTATCAGACCCATAATAGTATATAATGCCCCCTATGGCATGAATCTCTCCAGGCATATCACCCAACTAGAAAAAAGTGCAATGTTTCTTCACCAAGAAAATGTTGGATATTAGATCCCTAAGCTTCATAAAATATCTAAAATCCCTGTCACTCTACTCTGCTTTCTATAGACATCTATGCGATGAGCTCTGCTTAGCTTTTAAGACTTCAAATAATGTCCTGTCTGTTTGACCTTATACATGCAAATAGCCCCAACAATACTAATTCTAAGAATAAAAATCTACATGATAATATTAACACATTTCTTCTTACAAGAGTATAGTCTTTACGAGAGTAGAGTTCATGTGTATCATGTATACAGTCTTTACAGGAGACTTCCCTGCACTCCTGAAACAAGTATACTAGTCACTGTTTTCAAAGTCATCATCTTCAGCCCCCTTTTTTTCCCATTTTCTACATGCGGTCGGGGTAATGTGTTCACTGTCACCATCTCTCTCGATCCAGTACCACACTTCTGCCTCCTTTGACACTCATGCCTGACTGTCACAGATCTTCTTCCACACAATCAATCCACCTCTTTGCTGACCATCTTCATTTCCTCTTACCTTCTTTCTGTCTGTCTCAAATCTTCTCACCAGATTGTCTTCTGCCTTTCTGCATGTGCCCAAACCACAGTAATATGTTCTCTTTGATCTTTTCTGCAATTGGAGCTACTTTGACTTCTGTTCTTATGTCCTCATTTCTTCATTTGTCCCACAGTGTGCATCCTACCACTCTTCTCAGGCACTTAATTTCCATCACCTCTAGCATCCTCATCTGCTCTGCCTTTAATGCCTAGGTTTCTGTACAATACAGTAGTACTGGTTGTGCCCCTGTCTTGTACACCTTGTCTTTCAGCTTCTTTGGCATTCTTCTGTCATAGACTACACCTGAGACTCTATGCCAGGTGGCTGCAGCCCCTCTGATTCTAGCTTTGGCCTCTTCATTCAGACTTTGCTTCTCCTCAACCACCCCTCCCAAATACTTGAAGCTATTTACCTGTTCCACTATCTTCCTTTCTATCTCAATTCTCAGCTTCTTCTGATTTCCCCAGTTTGCTGCCATTACCACTGTCTTATCTGTAGCCGTGGTGGTGCAGCAGTTAGTGTTGTTGCCTCACAGCAAGAGGTTCTCCCGTTCGATTCTCGGCTGGAGTGTCTTCTGTGTGGAGTCTGCATGTCCTCCCAATGGTCGAGTAATGTTTAAAGACATGCAGATAGGTGTGTGTGTGAATGGGTACACCTTCTTTGAAGGTTGGGCATCGGGCTGGCAACTCAGCACAGTAAAAAATCCACTGCCAATCATTAGCGGACCGGAGTTCCGCTGTGGCGACCCCTAACCAGGAAAAGCCAAAAGACATTAAGTTTTACTTACCACTGTCTTATCTGTGCTTAGTTTCATCCCATGTGCCTTCAGTTTTGCATTCCATTCCCCTATCCTTTGCCGAAGTTCTTGCCCAGAGTCTGCCTGTAATGCCACATCATCTGCATATTTTGTTTATCTGTCCCCCCCAACCTGTTTGCTAATGTAGTCCATCAGCAGTATGAATAGCAGTGGGCTCAGAGCTGAACACTGGTAGACACCCACTCCAACTGGAAACCCCTCTGTGAGGCCTAACATTGGTCGTACTTGAGTCATTGGTCCTTGTACATAGCCTGCACTAATTTTACCAATGTTTCTGAGATTTTGAACAACTGCAGTACTGCCCAAATTAGGTTTCTTGGGACCTTGTCATATGCTTTCTCTAAGTTTAGGAAAGTCCAGTTGGACTCTTTCCTCATCTCTAGCTTCTTCTCGGCCAGCTATCTGTCTCACTGCAAACATCAGGTCAGTTGTGCTGTATCCTGATTTGAATCTGACCTGCTTGTCTCCTATCTTACATTCTACTGCTTTGCGTATCCATTTATCAATCACTGTCTCCAGAGCTTTCATGCAGTGTGACAGGAGTTTGATGCCTCTGTACTGCCCACAGTTGTGGATGTCCCCTATGTTCTTCTACAATGGCATGAGTATGCTTATTCTCCAGTCATCTGGGATATGCCTTTCTCTCCACATTGCTATGAGTACCCTCAGGAGTCATTTCTCCCCTATCTCAACCAGCATCATTATCATATTTGCTGTGACCTCATCTGAGCCTGCTACTTTCCCTGACTTCATTTCCATTATGCTATTCTTACTTCTTCTAATGTGTCTCCTCTTAGTCTCTCATCATAGGCTGTGCCAGGGGCAGTACAGCTTCTGTGGAGTTTCGTCATTCAGAAGCTGCTGGAAATATCCCTTCTATCTGCCTTGGATGTCTTGTGGACTGGTGAGCAGGCTGTTGCTGGCATCCTTATGAAGGGTGTCTGACTATCTTCTTTATATTTTTGTCTTTGCCTTTTAACCTGATATAGTGTCTTTGTGCCACCTACTGAATCACTTTCCAGAAGCTGGCAGAGTGCCTCTGATGCCCTGTTCTTTGTTATTGCAACTCCTTTCTTAACTTCTTTGCTAGTCAACCAGTTGTTCTTCCTAGTTTGGTCATTCTTTTATTTGTCCTTCTTTTTCCTGCACTCTTTTTTTTTTTTTGATGACTTACTGGACTTCTGCATTCCACCACCAGCTTTCCTTATGTACCTTATTTTCATACGTGGCTCAGACATATATCTGTTCTGTAGTCCTCATGCATGCTGTTTTGAGTTGCTGCCATTCTTCTTCAACTCCACCAATTTTCTGCTCTTCTTGGGGTGCTAGAGCCCTGAGTAATTCTTTGAACTGTTGTACTTTCTCTCCAGTCAACTTCTAGGTCTTCAGTCTGGTCTCTGTTGACCTTAGAGCCTTCTTTGATCACTGCTTGCATCTGATTGTGAAAACCAGTAATTTATGCTGTGGGCCAACTGTTTCAATGAGCATGACTTTGCAATCATTGATTCTACCCCAGTGCACTTTCCTTACTAGGAGAAAGACTACCTGAATTGCATGCTCGCCTGCTGGACAATCTTGTATGTGATCTTGTGATTGTCTCTCTTTCTGAGCAATGTGTTGGCTACTATCAAGCCATTTGCCAGACAGAAGTCCAGAAGGGACTCTCCCCCTTTATTCCTGTTGCCCCACCCATGTGGACCCAGGAAGTCCTCATATTCTGTTCTGCCTGTCTCAATATGTGCATCAACACCAGTTCATGTTGTCCTACTTTATCTAGTAAGTCCTGCTGTCTGAATGCACTCTTTTCCTCACTATCACAACCCTGCTGTGGGGCATAGGCTGAGATTATGAATATTGCTCTATTATTACACTGGAGCCTGATTGCCATGAGTCTATCACTAATTCTGATGATATCCCTCACTGCCTTCCGAAGCCTCTTTCTCATCACAATTCCCATACCATTTCTAGCCTGTCCTACTCCTGAGTAGTAGTCTCTGGATCCCAAACCAAGTGGCTTCGCTGCACTGCCCTTCCATCTTGTCTCTTGGATACATAGGATGTCCAACCTCCTTCATATCATCATGTCATCCACTTCCAAGCTGCATCCTGTCAGTGAAACTACATTAAGTATAGCAATTCTCAGTTCATGTTTGGCAGGTTAATTGGTTTTACGTCCAGCTTTTGCTCAACAGAACTATCCCAGGTAACTCTGGCTGGGGAAGTAGACAACGGCCGGCCAGTAGCTTACTGACCCAGGGATGCTGGGCTTTATGGCAGGCACACACTGGTCAATAGGGGCACATACACCCCTCCCACTGACAGCATGGGTCCCTGGTGTAGGTCAGAGTAGGCCAGGTCCTCAACCCACTTTTCACCGGTAACTAACCATGCCCATTTGGCGACATTATTCAAGATGATTGAATCACCTAAAGCCATATATCACACCATCAAGTGGCTTGCCCTGCCAGAGTGCACAGTCTGTGATCCATGTTCTCCTATCTTGAATATACTGTGCACCACAGTAGATGCCCCAAAGTTGGTCTGTACAACTCTTCCCCCTATAGGGCACCATGTAGAGTCTGTACTGCTGCCCACAGCTCCACTCATTGGTGAATTTGAGAGATGGAAACACTCAGCATGTTTTCTGGAGGTGGGAAGAACCCCACAGAGACACACAGAGAAAATGCAAACTCCAAACAGGCATGGGCTGGAGGTCAGTATCGAACCTTGTACCTTGTGCATGTGAGCTAAAGACCTTAATCGTTATGCCAACTGGTCTCTCAATCACTGTATTTAAAGGGTAATTGGTGAAGTCCTGCTAAAGGTCCATACATAAAACTAAGCAGTAAGGTGGCATCTGTTTTTGAAATGGTAAGCATGGGATGCGCAAAGTTGGAGTTATTAAAAAGTGTTTGCAAAACATTATGAAAAAATGACATATTTCCATGGTTACATTAATAATGCAAAAAAGAGTGTGATACTGTCATGTTGGTGTGGTGTATTCAAGCAGTGGCTGTTAGTAAAAAATTACATTAAAACATGGTGGGTAATGTGAAGACTTTCAGAGGTATAAACAGTCTTTTGGTAAAACAGTTATGACTGTTACCTATATTTTCATAACTGCATTAATTTCATAAAAGTTATGTGATCTTCAGGTGAGTAAATGGTGCCATCCTATAGAAAATATTAAGGCACACAATGTTGTCACTGTTTGCCATATAATACTAATTGTTTAGAGAATTAATATTGTTTTGAACTATAATGAAATTATTAGATGCATAATTTGTATAGATTCTGTAATATCACAAAACAGCAGTATGCTATCCCCTCTTGTCATACATCACTGGAAAGCTCCTGAACAGGTAAAGAATTCCCCTTATATCTTTTATCTGTCTTGTATACTTACAGATATATAACCCTTTGTTTAGCTATAACACTAGTATTTTTTGGCAAATGCATTTTTTCTTTCATAAATCTGCAAGATAAAATCAACATCTAAAGATAGATTATTGATAATAACACCAGTGCACAGCCCACTGTCTACCAAATATTTTTCATGTTTTACATTTTTGTAGCTAGCACCATTTTTAGAAGAGGATTTGGAGAAAAGCTTCCAGAAAGCAAGTGGATCCTGTTTTAGAAAATCCCAGGAGGCAAAGGTGGTAATTAGCATCTTGCTGTTCAGGATTAAACGAGTTAGTAGAACATGATGCCTGGAAAGATACATCTCCCAAAGTATCCTCTCTCTATGGAATAAGTTCCATCTCCACATCAAACAAAATAGCTCCTTAACTCTCTTTAAGTCCAGCCTCAGTGAGTTGATGGAGATCTGCAAATTCAGTCCTGGTCTTGCTCCTTAGAACCTTATGGATAGAAAGAGTCTAGTAAACACATATAAGCCTGTGAACCTCTAAGCATTCTCTCATACATTAAACCCCGTTATGAACTATTCATGTTGTGAGTATTACAGATCATAGGAAGTTATTAGGCTAATGGCCCTGGGGCCCTTACAAGCCAAGCCAAGAGTTTATCTTCAAAAAGAAACCTCAGTCAGCACCTGTTGCCCCTGTCAATGAGGGACACAGGTGGAACCCCTGGGACAAATTTGTAGCTTCCCATCCATTCATCAAGGTTTTGCTTGAAGAGGGTCAGCGAGGTGCTCTGTTTGACATGTATGGGAAGTCTATTCCAGAGACGAGGCAGCTTCTGGGAGACAAACCTGTCTCTTCAGCAGGTTTTGTTGATGTTGCATATTAGATTCAGGCCTTTTGAGTGGGTAAGTCATGAGGAGTTAGACCTACGGATATGAAACATCTCTAGTAGGGCAGTGTCCAAGATTGCCTTGTAGGCGAGACACAGATCACCACTGAGCACTCTGTACGATACCAAATAGAGTGATAGCGATTTGAGCCTGTCTGTATAGAACAGGTGTTGGAGGTCATGGATTCTCTTTGTGAGGTATTTCAGTAGCCTTTCCAGTTAGTGAAGATGTTTGGAGAGGTATATACCAAACGGGGTGTTATATTCAATTATTGGTCTCATGAGGGAGGAGTATAGAGAGGTAATAACCTCCTTTTTTCTGGATGCAATCTCTTTACTTATGAGATGAACCAAGTAAACATTTTTTCTGACCACTGCCATACATGATGGTCGAATGTGAGGTTGTTAGCAACCTCAGTGCCCAGGTCTGTCACCACAGGTTGTGTGCTTAGGGGGTTGTCATTGATGTGGTAATCATTAGGGGCCATGCTTCTGCCAAATAGTATGATGACACATTTTTTTGCATTTAGCTTGTGGTCATGACCTTGGTACCACATATTAGTTGCTGTGAGATGCTCTTGCAGTATGTTATCATTTGAGGAGTCAATGACAGCACTCAACTTACAGTCGTCCGCAAAGTTGGTCAGCCACAGGCCTTTTGTCTTTGTCTGGACCTCTGAGAAGTAGATGCCAAACAGCAGGGGTCCCAGGAGAAATCACTGGGGAACTCCACTAGTGACAGGTCTGATATCGGACGTGGAGGTGTCTATTTTGACATTGAGGGTCCTGTTGGTGAGCCATTTGGTCACCCACCAGCTGATGACCTAGGGATTTACGCCAAGTTGTGTTAGCTTTTCAATGATGCCTGAGTGGGGGATTGTGTCAAAGGTCTTGGCCAAGTCAAGGTAAGCTGTATGTACTGACATTCCCTCATCCAGGGCCTTGGTGACAGTCTCAAAGACGTCAACTGGGTTCAACAGGCAAGACCTGCCCTTGATGAATCCAAACTGGGTAAGGTCAAGTCCTTGGAGATTGCCTATTGTCCTTGTTTATGAGATCCATCATAATATGTTGCATGGCTTTACAGATCAGACTTGTCAAGCTAATGGGGTGATAGTTTCCAGGGTCAGTAGTGGCACCACCTTTGTGCAAGGGGATGACAATGGTAGTTCTCCACTCTGCTGGAATGAAGCCTGTACTTAGGCTGTGGTTGAATAGGGTCCTCAATGGCGAAGCCAGTTCTTACTGAAGATAGTGCAGAATACAGCCTGGGATACTATTAGGTCCCATGGAAGTTGTGTTCTTTGCCTTGGATAGGGCCTTTAGCACTTGATCTATGGAGATGTGAGGTGCGAGACAAGTATCGGGGGATGTTGAAAGGGCCTTTGGGGGAGACGGGGGGTGAAGTTTACTCTGAAACTGTCTGCTAGAAAGTTGGCTAAGTCAACAGGATTGGTGTAAGTGATACTGTTAAGTATTAATTTGGAACAAACCTGGGCTTTGCCATGGAGGTTCCTGACATAACTGAAGAAGGCTTTGTGGTTTCCCTTTGTTTCGGAGGCTAGTTTCAATTCATAATTGGCTTTGGATGCTTTCACTAGTGATCTAATTTGCTTGTTGAGGCTAAGTTTTTCCAATTTGGAATATATAGGTTCATAGGTTCATAGGTTCATACTAGGCTATCTGCCCAAGGGCATTTATAAGCCTAGCCCATAGTTATGTGGCTTTCGCCACCCCTTTAGTTTGAATAAAAACTATGCCTATCATTTTGCTGTGCCTCTGTCAAGCAGTGACGCTGAAGTAATCCCTGGGGTATATCTGCAATCTCCCATCCATTGGTCAAGATTCCTCTTGAACAAGACCAGAGAGGTGCTCTGCCTCACATGTACCGGGATTTTGTTCCACAGCATAGGGAGTCTCTGGGTGATGAATCTGTCCCTCCAGCACGTTCTATTTATAACCGTGTCAAGGTTTAAGTCTCCGCCCTTGTGGTTCTGAGGGATCTAGATTTTTGAGGTGAAGCATATTCATCAAATCTGGGTTTGACATGGCCTTATATGTCAGGCACAGGTCACCTCTGAGCAAGCGGTATGAGACTGAATAGAGCTGGAGTTCTTTCAGTCGGGCAGCATAAGACATATTTTTGAGACCCTTTATCCTTTTGGTGAGGAACTTTTGGGGCCTTTCAAGCTGCAGCAGGTGTCTGGTCAGATACATTCGAACGGGCATTGTACTCAATCATAGGTCTAATAAGTGATGAGTACAGGGGACGATGACCTCCCTTGATCTAGATGTGAATCCCTTCATGATCAGGTGGGTGATATAGAAGGTTTTCCTAACTACTTTAGCAACATGAGTGTCAAAGCGAAGGCTACTGTCAACCTGGGTCCCCAGATCTCTGATGACTTTTTCTGTGCTCAGTGGATTGCCACCTATATGGTAGCTAGGGGTAGCCTTGTTTTTCCCAAAGGGTATGACTATGCATTTTTGGCGTTTAACTTCAGGCCATGGCTCTGGCACCAGTTATCCATTTCTGTGAGGCCCTTCTGGAGGATATCTGTGTCAGATGTGTTTTCGACTATGGCCCAGTTTGCAGTCATCTGCAAACTTTGTCAGCCATAACCCTCCTGTGTTTGCTTGTACTTCAGAAAAGTAGATGCTGAACAAGAGTGGACCCAGGACTGAGCCCTGTGGGACACCACTTGTGACAGGCTTTGAGTCTGACATGGCTCCAGCAACTCTGACCCTGTGGGTTCTGTCACTTAGCCAGTTTGCAACCCATCTTGTGATGTATGGGTTTACATTCAAGCTGATGAGTTTTTCGATGATACCTGAGTGGGGTATTGTGTCGAAGGCCTTTGCCAGGTCGAGGTAGGCTGTATGGACTGCCTTTCCTCATCAATGGCCTTGGTGACTGTCTCGAAAAAGTCAACCAAGTTTAAGAGGCAGGATCTGCCTTTGACAAAGCCAAACTGAGTTGGATCCAAAGTCTGCAAGTTCCCTATGTCTTTATTTATGAGTTCCATTATGATCCTCTCCATGGCTTTGCAGATAAGGCTTGTCAAGCTAATGGGGCGGTAATTTCCAGGGTCTGTGGAGGCACCGCCCTTATGAAGTGGGACCACAGTCGCCGTGCGCCACTCCTTGGGTGCGTATCCTGAGGTGAGGCTAAGATTAAACAGCTGTCCTAACTGTGGGTTTAATTCCTCATTGAGTTCATGAAGCACACAGCCGGGACACCATCCGGTCCCATGGATGCTGTGTTTTTGCCTTAGTGAGGGCAGTTCTCACCTGGGCGTTGGAGATGTTTGGGGGCTACAATCCTCTGGAATAGATATCTCTCCTTTTGGGGAGGGGAGAAGTTTGCACTGAACCTGTCAGCCAGTATGTTGGCAATGTGTGTAGGTTCAGTAATTTTCACATCATTTTGAACTAATTCTGAGCATATCTGGGAGTTTCCTCCTAGGTTTCTAACATAGCTAAAGAAGGCCTTATGATTCTCTTTAGAGTCCTTGGCGATTTTTCTCTCAAAATTTGCCTTGGATGATTTTATGAGAGCTCTTAGTTTTTACTTATAATGATCAAAGGTGTCTTACCTTTCAAGGATTTTGCTCTATCTTGTAGTAGCTTCCTCCTTTTGTTGTAGAGCTTGTTTATGGCTGGGGTCCACCAGACTGGACGCTTGCCTTTGGTACAGAGAGTCTTAGTTTTGTTTGGGATTGCCTGATCCATGCAGTCCTGTAGGTGCTGGTAGAAGGCATTTGTAAGTGATTCAGCGGTTTGAGTAATGTTTACCACTGGCTCAGGGGCCTTAAAGGAGACCACACTAGTTTTTAGAAGTGTGAAATCGGCTTTTGAGAAGTTTTTCACTGTGGTCTTTTTTGTTTCAGGTGGGGCGGGATGAGGACCTCCAGCGAGATTAGTTTATGATCTGATCTCACCAGTGAGGGGTATACTTCCGGTGTTGAACATTTTGATCCCATGTTCGTGATGATGAGATCAAGTATGTTTTCTCCTCTTGTGGGGATGGTGACTAGTTGTTCCATGGCATTTGAGTTTATGAACTCCAGGAATCTTTGGGTTAGAGTGTTCGGGCTTGAGTAGTGTTCCCAGTCTATATTAGGGTAGTTAAAGTCACCTAGTATGATGGTGTTTGGAGATACATTTATCCCCTCCAATGTTTTCAGGAAGGCCATGTGAGGTTCCTGAGTTTGAGAGGGTGGCCTGTAACATGCTACAAATTGCAGAGCAGTCTTGCCTATGGTTAATTGCACCTGGATGGTCTCCGATGCATCATGCGTTGCCACCAACCTTGAGGTGTGGGTGTCCTTTATGAATATGGACACCCCTCCTTTCTTGGTGTTGTCCGGATTTTGGGGCGGAACGCATGATATGAGGTGAAACCTGTTAGTGCTGGGGTGCTCTCAGGAGCCTTGAACCAGGTTTCTGTCACAGCACAGACATCGATGTTCTCCATATTGAGAAGGGCCTCGAGTCGTGCATCTTGAGATTGAGACTTCTGGCATTGAGCAGCATTACCCTTAGTTTTTTTCCTTTTTGGTGTTCTAGGGTGGTAGGTTTAGAATTTGAGCCTTGCCTAAAAAGGCACTATGGGGTGGCAAGAGCCTTTGCCAATATCCGGAAGCCCAGGGTGACAGGTGCAAGCCGTCCCTTGCGAAGCAGCGTGGCTTGTCCAGCATGTCATCCCAGGCAGACAGACATTGGATCCCCTTTGAATGACACCAGAATTTAAGCCAATTATTAAAGCTGATCATCTTATCACTGTATTGTGGCATCATTCTAGGTGAAGGTAGGATACTGCTCAAGGTCAGGGTCATACCTGCCTGGGCTACATAATCAGAGAGCTCCTCGATGTCCCTTTTCATGTACTCCAAGGAGGTACGTCTCAGGTCGTTGACACCAGCGTGGACAATGACTGAGTCGTACTTGTACCTGCTGTTGAGAGACCTGAGTGCTTGCGTTATGTGGCGGATTCTAGCACCTGACAGGCAGCTTACTGTGACCTTCTCTTTACTCAGTCTGGTGGCGGGGCGTCAGTGTGTCTGACTATGGAATCACCAATGACAAGTGTGTCTGGCATTTTGTTTGGCCTTAAGGGCTGTGACTGTTTGACACTCTGACTGTGTGGTCTATGTGTTGCATGTGTTGGGTCGTGAGGTGGTAGTTGTTTGGGTGTCTGCTTTGGTGGCCTCTGCTGTTTTGGTAAATTTTTGATCAGAGCCTCCGAGTATGTCTTTGTGTGAGTATGTGTATGATTTGAAGTTGTGATGGTACCATGTGTGACTGGGTATGTATTGTGTGTGGTTACCTTCTCCTCCTGTCTGGTCTTGCCAGTCCTATGTTGAGAGAGCTCAGCCTCCAGTTTGGCCGTATAGTTGCATCTCTCGCATGTATTTGTGTTTTGTGGGAGAAGGAGAGGATTGTCTGTGTACATGAGGCAGTTGTAACATTGCCTCAATATTCCCAGGTTCACCAGTTGAGCTGGAGAGGACACTAGCAACTGATCCCTCGACATACTAGAAGTAGTAGATAAAGAGACTTTCAAAGGACTCCGGGAAGTGGGTTTTAGGCTGGTGGGGTACTATCTATAATAAGAGTGCTTTATCAAGGTGCAAGTACTGTAGGAGTAAGTGCTAGGCTTTACAGATAGAGAATAGTCTACTTGGGAATCAAGTAGAGATGAACTTTTCAGTTATAGGATATGCTGGTTAGATCAGCAGTACAGCTCGAGGAAGGTAGTTTTAAGGGAAAATTGGAAGAGTGGAATTTAGATGGCCCAAATAGTTTAACCTTGTTTAACCGCCGCTGCTCTTGTGTGCAACAGTGGTAACTCCGCTAAATCGCGCTTACACGCGTTTAGCGTGTTTTATAACAGGGGCTGAAGGGAGCTAGGAATTGGCCCAAAACGACCAATGGACTACTAGTTTCTGGCTGAAACTTCACCAAATCAGACAAAAGGCGCTCAGTGCTTCCCACTCCCACTGGTAAGCAAAGAAACTTCCCTCCTTCCTAATAAGGCAATGGATCAGTAACAGGAACTAAAAACAAAGCCCAGGGATCAGCAACTCTGAAACTGGACTACTCTAGTTCAGTAAGGCGGAAAACAAGAGATTTTTTGTTTTATTACAGAGACAAGGAAAAAACAGACAGTAATTGCTGTAAATCGGCTAGCGCACTTTAGTGTGTAGCCTACAGAAACAATTTGCAACAATTAGTAACTTAAAGTGCAATAAACAGTGTAAAATGCAGAAATCACTTAAAGTAGCAATAAAACAGGCGAAATGCAGTTGCTAGCTTAAATAACAGTGGGAAAGCCACAAAAAATACTTATATCTGGTAGAAAGTCACTCTTTTAGCTCTCTGCTGCTTGGATCACCCTGCAGGCCACCACGAGGATCTGTGCTGAGTTGGTACAAGCTGGAAAACGCGTGTTTAGCGTGTTTTATAGCAGGGGGCTGAAAGGAGCTAGGAATTGGCCCAAAACAACCAATGGACTACTAGTTTCTGGCTGAAACTTCACCAAATCGGACAGAAAGGCTGCTCAGTGCTTCCCACTCCCACTGGTAAGCAAAGAAACTTCCCTCCTCCCTAATAAGGCAATGAATCAGTAACAGGAACTAAAAACAAAGCCCAGGGATCAGCAACTCTGAAACTGGACTACTCTAGTTCAGTAAGGCAGGAAAACAAGAGATTTTTTTTTGTTTTATTACAGAGACAAGGAAAAAACAGACAGTAAATGCTATAAATGCTGTAAATCGGCTAGCGCACTTTAGTGTGTAGCCTACAGAAACAATTTGCAACAATTAGTAACTTAAAGTGCAATAAACAGTGTAAAATGCAGAAATCACTTAAAGTAGCAGTAAAACAGGCGAAATGCAGTCGCTAGCTTAAATAACAGTGGGAAAGCCACAAAAAATACTTATATCTGGTAGAAAGTCACTCTTTTAGCTCTCTGCTGCTTGGATCACTCTGCAGGCCACCACGAGGATCTGTGCTGAGTTGGTACAAGCTGGAAAACGCGTGTTTAGCGTGTTTTATAGCAGGGGGCTGAAAGGAGCTAGGAATTGGCCCAAAACGACCAATGGACTACTAGTTTCTGGCTGAAACTTCACCAAATCGGACAGAAAGGCTGCTCAGTGCTTCCCACTCCCACTGGTAAGCAAAGAAACTTCCCTCCTCCCTAATAAGGCAATGGATCAGTAACAGGAACTAAAAACAAAGCCCAGGGATCAGCAACTCTGAAACTGGACTACTCTAGTTCAGTAAGGCGGGAAAACAAGAGATTTTTTTGTTTTATTACAGAGACAAGGAAAAAAAAAAACAGACAGTAAATGCTATAAATGCTGTAAATCGGCTAGCGCACTTTAGTGTGTAGCCTACAGAAACAATTTGCAACAATTAGTAACTTAAAGTGCAATAAAAAGTGTAAAATGCAGAAATCACTTAAAGTAGCAGTAAAACAGGCGAAATGCAGTCGCTAGCTTAATAACAGTGGGAAAGCCACAAAAATACTTATATCTGGTAGAAAGTCACTCTTTTAGCTCTCTGCTGCTTGGATCACTCTGCAGGCCACCACGAGGATCTGTGCTGAGTTGGTACAAGCTGGAAAACGCGTGTTTAGCGTGTTTTATAGCAGGGGGCTGAAAGGAGCTAGGAATTGGCCCAAAATGACCAATGGACTACTAGTTTCCGGCTGAAACTTCACCAAATCGGACAGAAAGGCTGCTCAGTGCTTCCCACTCCCACTGGTAAGCAAAGAAACTTCCCTCCTCCCTAATAAGGCAATGGATCAGTGACAGGAACTAAAAACAAAGCCCAGGGATCAGCAACTCTGAAACTGGACTACTCTAGTTCAGTAAGGCGGGAAAACAAGAGATTTTTTTGTTTTATTACAGAGACAAGCAAGTGCAGAAAGGGTTTATTAGAGAGAATGCGGTAAAGAGAAGGGACTGGTTCCTTTTTATCCTTGGACAACAGTTTCTTCCTTTTGTTGTAAAGCCTGTTGATAGGGGATGTCCACCAAACAGGTTTGTGTTTCCTTGAGGAGCAGGTTTTAGTTCTATTGGGTATGGCTGAGTCCATGCAGTTGTACAGGTGCTTGTATACTGCATTGGTGTACTGTTCAGCATAGTTGTCTGCATCCTCTGAGATGGGCGGTGGTGTGAAGCTACATATACTCTCCCTTAGGAGGTTGTAGTCAGCTTTTGAGAAGTTTTTTAGCTTGATTATGTTTTGGGGGGGGCTGGGTGGGATAGAAACTTCGAATGAGACAGTCCAATGACCTGATCTCACCCGCGAAGAACATACTATGGGAGTGGTGCAACGGTTGCCCATGTTGGTGAGAACTAAGTCCAGAAAACTTTTTGATAATGCATCCTGTCCTAGTATAATAGTCATAATTCATGTTTGGCTTGAAACTGTCCTTGCTTTGACTTATTCTCACATTGGCAGTGTCAACATTCTTGGGTTGGAGGTAGCTGTGACATAGAACTCAGATTAGTAAAACTTGGCTCAGACTGGAATCAGTAGCTGAAGTTTCTTTAAGCAACTTTATTATAACTTCTTCTAAGACTTATCAGCCTTTCTGATATGAAACCATATACAGTAGTCCCAGTAAGGATTGGCAATTTCTTCTGTACAATTGCATGTCATCTTTATATACAATGTAGGATCTTGGTTAATTTGGGTGAGGAACAACATTAGCTTGGATTGTTTTTTTTTTTTTTGGGGGGGGTATAAATTCTGATCTAAAATGATGCTAACCCTCTCCTTCCTTCAAAATTTGAAAGTTTTGCTGTTTTGTTATTGAACGTTGTGCATTTTATGAGTTATTTATTTATTTACTTAGTAATCTTAAGCTGTAATACTCAAATACCAGTTGCTGACTTTCTGGAACCAACAAGGGGAATGAGGCAGGACATTTTCTCTGTCACCTTATGTTCATTAAAAACTGTGCTGGTGAAAGTACGGTGGATTGATGAGGTGTATTCCTAAATCCTAATAAGGATAAGTAACAGTCACTTGGTTAGAATGATCACACTTTTTCAGTATGTTCTTCATTGGTTGGATCATTCTGTACTCCCTGCGGTCGTGTGACATTTAAAAACATGCAGGTAGGTGCATGCGTGAACAGGTGTGCCTTCTTTGAAGGTTGGGCATTGGGCTGGCAACTTGGCACTGTAAAAATCCACTGCCAATCATTAGTGGACCGGAGGCTGTGGTGACCCCTAACCGGGAAAAGCCGAAAGACTTAATAATATTCTCTGTACCTTACCCTTTGACTGAAGGTATTATGGACTTGATGCTCAGTGAGAATTCCCATGATTTGCCAAAGGACTGAATTACATGACAGGAAAATTGCAGACCACTATCTGACACTACTTATTCAGGTATTCCATGCCTGGATATAAGGATTTTATACTGTTATCACTTGTTGTCCTGTGTCATATTTTAATGCAGCAGCTTCAAGGTACCTGAAATAATAGTCTACACACTGAACAAAATTGAGATTGTTGTTCTGCAGCAGATTACCACATGACTTTAATTGTGCCAATGAAGGTATTTCATGCAGAATTAGCTGCTCTTTTTTATTCTGATTCCTGAACATGCCACATATTCCAGAGTCATGAATCATTTACTCAGTTTTTACAAGTATATTCACCCAATATATAGGCTCATAGGTTCAAAAGTAACTACTAGGCTAGCTGCCCTTGTGTGTCATTTTAAGCGTATCTAGTTTCCCTTTCAAAGCTATGAATCAAACCATGTACCTTGTATCAGAGCGGTAAACACCTTAACCATTATGCCAACCCCCAATGCAGCATGCTCTCCCTTTATGTTTTGTCTTTCCAAAGTATGACTTACTAAGTTTCATCAGCATTTCAGTACGCAGCCAGATAGGAATAATTACTTTATCTCCCTTGAACATCAGACAGCTCATTCCTGAAGGGAAAATATTGTCTTGAGAAATTAAAGTAACTGACACTGTCTGGCCATCCCGTCATGAGATTATCTTATAGTAATTATTGCTCTTAAAGATCTCTTGTAAGTGCTTTGACCTGTTGTATTGTCTCTTATGTCAGGGGTAATTTCAGCACAGTTCAGAATCTCTACCCATAAGTCTTTGTCTACTGGATCCTTTTAGATTCCTTAAATATGCTCTGCTGAGAGTATATGAAATGTGCATAAGCTTCCATGCCTTTTATTGTACTTGAGGTCATACTTATGTAGTGCTAATAACATCCTATTCAGTATTGATGGTGCTTTGTGTAAACATTTCTTAAAGATAATATATATATATATATATATATATATATATATATATATATATATATATATATAAATATGTGTGTGTGTGTGTGTGTGTGTGTATACATATATATATATATATATATATATATATATATATATATATATATATATATATCTATGTATGGGTTCCATACACTAGATCGAATTTTCACTTATTCGAAAAAGTGCATGGAATGCTCACTGCAGCGAAAGTGCACTTAATCGAAAGTGTACTTACACGAAGTTCAGTACAATGAACGGGTGTTGTACTGAACTTCTGTGCAGTACTCACGGACCTTAGGGTTAGGGCATGGGTCATAGTAAATGATATATATTAGCCAGATATAAAAGCCAGACAGCTTCCAAATCCTCAAGGCACCTTCCAGTTGTCAGACAGCTCGAGTTGAGCTGAATAAAACACAAGTTTGGGTGCAAAGACCTTCACAGTTTTACTGTCGTGGAAGAGTACACTCTTCTGAGGCTTTTGAGGATTGATGGATGGCTTGTACTTTCCTTTGCCAGGCAGATAAGTTCCCTCTGGGAAACAAAACCCTTCCATTTTTTTAAATTTTGTTGATGTTTTATTACTTTCCTGTTCAAAAATGTTATTTTGAAGCTAGGAGTATTGTGTTTTAACGGACTCTCAAGACTGTAACATACTTTTAAATGGAGAGCTCATTTTTTTCTGTCAGTTTAAAAGTGAAGTAACTGAAAACATTTTTTTTTGTGGAGAAATTCTGTTTATTTTACTTTTGTTGACCTGCATAGTGTTTGCAAGTGTTTTTTACTGTGTCTGTATGTCAAAAAACCAACTTTTGTGCACTGATAATTGCTGCTTGCCTTCTCCGGGAAAGAGTCGCCATTTTCAACATGACCATGGAACAGACTATCATTTTCACAGTCAGTCATTCTTCCAACCACAAAAAGAAAAAAATTAAGCAAACAACCTTTGCCACCACAACAGGCTAGCAATTTGTCTCAACTGCAGGTGGATGACTCTGCTGTGGCCATTTGTTATACCTCAGATCCCTCATCTTTTACCCTGGATCCCTCTAGTGCAGCACCTTTAGCCACAATGAACTGAGGGTTAGCCACTTCCTCTGTGGCTGTTGGGGTACCCTTAGTAGGCAAGGAACAACCACTCTTGTTAGTCCTAGGAGGGGGAATAGGGTAAATTTCCTTGTGTCAGAATGCTGTACCCATCCCTGGGGAAGCTGCTGCTGCCATTAGTAACACGGATAGCCCTATTTTTCAGAAAACCTAAACAAAGTATGTATCTGCTCCTTGATTTTCTTTGGATAACAGTAGTTTATTGGGTCTGGTTCAGGGTTTAATTCAGACTATTCATCCTTCTTGTAAAGTAGTTTCTTGTAAAAGAAAGAGGGATCCCTGTTTTGTGGAAGAGATTCAGGATTCTGAATCTAAACAGGAAGATGGAAAGAGAGATGCGCATTTTTGTTCCTCAGATTTCTGATTTAGGCTCAGAGAAGAGCTCTCTTTCTGATTCTCCTTGTGGGGGCTTCTCTTCTTCTGAGACTATTGTTAGACTGCGTCAGATTTTTCAGTGGGAGAACACTGAGGTTTTTCAGTCCCTCAGAAAATATTCTGAGTTGCTATAGAAGGGCTTTCCAGAACATACACCTATTTAAAGACCAAGAGTGTTCACAAAGTGCCTAGCTCCAGATATAGGTCATTACAGACTACAGGCCATCCACATTTTTCCATATGTAGACAACTTGCTTTTCTTTAAGGAGTCTTTTTCAAGATGTCAGGAATCGCTCTCTTGGGTGAGAGATCTCTTACACAAGCTGTGATTCAAGGATAGCATTCAAAAGTCTTTTTGACTCCTTCACACAGGATTGTGCTCCTGGGATGTCAACTGCATACCTCAGTTCAAAGAGTTTTCTTCCACAGGAAAGGATAGATCTTTATCTAGATCTATTTCTAAGGTTTTCTGTTTAGACTTCAGTCACTGTGAGGGAATTCCTCAGTATTTTTGGTCTCAAGGCATCTATGATTCTCATGATACCCCTGGCAAGACTCCACATGAGAAAGATCCAGTAGTATCTGAAATTTCCTTGGTTCCAGCATCAACACCCTTTATCTTTTCAAATCCCAGTGCTAGGTGTGAAGATAGGTGAAGGCTGCCAGCATAGCCAGATAGAATTTTGTAGATAATTCTGTCATTTGTAACTATTAATATAAGCCACAGGCTCATTCTCTTAAATGGGAAAAATGGTGTTAAATGTGGAACTGCAAAAATGTAACAACAGTGCACGCTGCTGTAACAAAGCTGATAAGTCAATTCTTTGATGTCAAAACTTGAAACCAAGATGTCTAGATAAAGGCATTCTGCCTATTGTTTTGAGGCCAGAGTTAATGGCTAGAATTTGCATGTATAATTTCTTTTATTGCTCTGGTTCTTGACTAGCTGCAAGATCAAAAGGGCTACTAACCTCTGAGAGTCTGTTAGTCTGGGAACCAGAAAGAAATGATGTAATCGGAAATGAATCAGTGGTACTGTGTTATCAATTTAAGGACAGAAAGAATGAGAGCATTTGAGCATTTGTCTTGAGAACATCCAACTCACCATTCTGCCTTTGTCTGTATGTAAGTTTATTTTAGAACTGTGTTTTCTCTTAGATATAGCTAGGAAATAGAAAGAATAGACTAGTTTGTTTTTCTGTTATGTCAGAACTTTTCTGCTGTATTATTTTAAGTATTTCTCTGTGGTCTCTGATCCCTTGACTAGCACTGTGTAGTAAGAAGTATTGTCTTGTGTTTTTATTATTTATTATTAAATATTTTTATACATTTCAACTGTGGCTGTTTTGTGTAGACATAATTTAAGCTCTAAGAGTACACTGCATGTATATAGTGATACTGTACCAAGTCACTCCAAATAAGTCTTGATTGTTCAATCACACTTACCATTTGGATAATAATATTGCACAGTATAATTGGACACCCTTTCATAAGGGCCTTTGAGTAGCTGATAAATATTAGCTGAGTGGTGGCAGTGATTTCTACCATATAGTCTGGGTAAAAGGAGCACAGCTGGAGAACCTGTACCAGCCATCCCCAGGAGTGTCTGTGTGGTTGTATAAACACTTATCTCAAAGTGTGTGTGTGTCAGCTACTTGGGCAGGGACACAAAGTACTGGTTGGACAGAGAGAGTGCTGGAGGTTTTAGCCTGCCCACTAGGCTGAGATCTGGACCCCATGGCTGTGTCAGTGGGGAGTCTTATTAGGGACCTGGAGAGAAAGGGAGAAACCAGCCTCAAACTGACTGTGATCTCTGTGTGCTCTTAAGGGAAATTGTACTTTACTGTGTGTGTATTTATTATCCTTTCCCTATATGGACACCCTTCACTGGTGTTAGTGGTGAGGATTGAGGCTTCTTGATTGCTGGGCCAGTGCACGGGCATCACACTAGGGTTTGTCAGAAGAGAAATCCTTTGGTGGAGACAACAGATATCCACCAAAGGAAGCCAATCTGGTGGTCCCCTGCCATAAACAAACTGTACAACATTCTCCCTCTCTGCTCCAAATCAGTCAGTCATCATATATGTTTTGGACTTTGTTTATGGAGCAGTATTAGGAGAGACAAATATACAGTGGGTATGAGACATCAAACAACGTACCCAACACACTAGTCATAGGTGACTCTATAGTCAGGCACACTGATGTCCCACTCACTAGGCTAAACAAGGAGAAGGTTACTGTCAGCTGCCTGTCGGGTGCCAGGATCCGCCACATAACCCAAGCACTCAGGTCACTCCACAACAAGTACAAATATGACTCTGTCATTGTCCATGTTGGTGTGAATAACCTGAGATGTACCTCCCTGGACTACATGAAAAGAGACATGAAAGAGCTCTCTGATCTTGTAGCCCAGGCAGGTATGACCCTAGCCCTGAGTAGCATTCTGCCATTGCCCAGAATGATACCGCAGTACAAGGACAAAATGATTGACTTCAACAATTGGCTAAGCTTCTGGTGTCATTCTAAGGGGATCCAGTATCTGTCTGCTTGGGATGACATGGTCGACAGACCACGATGCTTTGCCACAGATGGCCTGCACCAGTCACCCCTGGGATTCCGGATACTGGCTAAGGCTCTATAGTGCCTTTTTTAGGGAAGGTTCAAATAACAAATTCACCACCGTAACAGGAACATGCAAGCAAAAACTGACGGTAATGTTACTCCATGCTAGAAGTCTAAATCTCAAAATGCACTCACTCGAGGCACTCCTTAAAATGGAGAACATCGATATCTGTGCAGTGACTGAGACCTGGTTCAAGGCTCCAGAGAGCACCCCTGCACTACCAGGCTATAACTCATACCACACTTTTCGGCCATGTAACCTGGACCGAAACACCAAAGGTGGAGGTGTGTCCATATTCATTAAGGATATCCACACCTCCAGGCTAGTTGCTCAGCATAGTGCATCCGAGGTTATCCAAGTGCAACTAACTCTGGGAAAAACTGCAATCCAAATTGTAGCTTGCTACAGATCCCCCACCATGCCCCAGGATTCCCACTCATCTTTTCTTGATGTACTGGAAAATATTAGGGTTCAACCAGACACCCTAATAATGGGCGACATCAACTACCCCACCATTAACTGGGAAAACTATTTGTGTACCAACTCCTTAGCTCAACGCTTTCTGGAATTCATAAACTCCAATGCCCTGGATCAACTTATCCACACCCCCACCAGGGGCAACAATATCCTAGACTTAGTCAATACCAACATGAGTGACTGGTGTTCCACACCTGAAGTCAACTCCTCGTTGGTCCGATCCGACCATAAGCTAATCACCCTTGATATCCACATCCCGCCCCCACCCCCCCACCCCATTAAGGAAACCACGGTAAAAAATTTCTCCAAAGCCAACTTCATGCTTCTTAAGACAGAAGTGGTGAACTTCATGACACCCATGCAGATGGACAATACAGTTACAACTGCTGAATCCTACACAAATACTCTATAAGCACTTACATGAGTGCATGGATCGTGCTATCCCAAACAGAACCAAGATGCTATCCTCCAAAAAAAGGAAGCCAATCTGGTGGTCCCCTGCCATAAACAAACTGTACAACAGAAGGAAGAAACTGTTGCAAAAGAGAGTAAAATCTCAATGAGTGGAGGAGCTCCCTGGTCAGCCTCAGTAAGGAGCTGAGATGCCTTATAAGATCCTCCAAAGCTAGCTATGAAAACAAAATCACCACTAATTCTAAGGACAACCACAAAGCATTCTATAGCTATGTCAAGAATCTCGATGGCAACACCCAGATCTGCTCTGAGTTACAGCACAACGGCACAAAAATTACAGAACCAACTGATATGGCCAACATCCTGGCAAATAGGTTCAGTGCTAACTTTACCTCCCCCCCGCCCTCTAAAGGGCCCATATCTATACAGGAAGAATGCAGAGTCCCTGTAATCACAACTACACAGGTAAAAGCTGCACTCTCTAAAGCCAGAAACACAGCATCCATGGGACTGGACAACATCCCAGGTTGCGTTTTACACGAACTTCAGAATGAACTGGCTCCCCACTTAAGCACCATGTTCAATAATAGTCTCACATCAGGCTTTGTGCCCTGAATGGTGCATAGCAACAGTTATCCCACTCCACAAAGGGGGAGCCACCACTGATCCTGGGAACTATCGACCTATTAGCCTGATGAGCCTGGTCTGCAAGGCCATAGAATGTATCATCATGGAACTCATAAACAAAGACATTGGTAACCTCCAAACTCTGGACCCCACCCAGTTCGGGTTTGTGAAAGGCAGATCATGCCTCTTGAACCTGATCGACTTCTTTGAGGCAGTCACCAAAGCCGCAGATGAGGGTAAGGTGGTTCACACAGCCTATCTTGACCTCGCCAAGGCTTTTGACGCCATCCCCCATTCTGGAATTATAGCTCCATTCTGGAATTATAGCTAAACTCACTAAACTAGGTATAAATCCCTATGTCACAAGATGGTTGCCAACTCTCTCACTGACAAAATCCACACTGTAAAAATTGCAGACTCCAAATCTGACCTCAAAGCAGTGACAAGTGGAGTACCACAGGGTTCCGTCCTGGGACCTCTCCTGTTTGGTATCTACTTCTCTGAAGAACAGGCTAACACAGAAGGCCTCTGGCTAATGAAGTTCGCAGATGACTGCAAACTAGCAGCCATATTCAAGTCCCCAAATGATGTAGACATCCTACAGAAGGGCCTCGCTGAGACAGATGCCTTGTGTCAGAGCCATGGCCTCAAGCTCAATGCCAAAAAGTGCAGTGCCATCCCCTTTGGTAAAAACTCTGTACCCATGAACTACCACATAGGCAGCAATCTACTTAACACTGAATGTGTGATAAGAGACCTTGGGTCCTAGGTGGACAGTAGTCTCTCCTTTGATAGTCACATCACCACAGTAGTCAGGAAGTCCTTCTATGTGGCACACCTCATCACAAAAGGGTTCTCATCTAGGAGAAAAGAGGTAATTGTTCCCCTCTACTCGACACTCATTAGACCCATTATAGAGTACAACGACCCTTTTGGAATGTACCTCACAAGACATCTGCAGCAGCTGGAAAGGCCACAGAAGTACCACACAAAGAGGATTACTGGCCTCAAACAAATGCCCTACACTGACCGCCTCAAAAAACTCCAGCTTTACTCTGTAGCATATCGCCTACACCAAGGTGATCTCTGCCTAACATATAAAGCTATGTCAAACCCAGAGCTGTTGGACATGCTACACCTAAAGAAATCCCAATCCCTCTGAGCTACACGCTCTAGGGACCTAAACATTGTCACCACAATAAAAAGGACATGCTGGAGGGATAGATTCCTGTCCCAGAGACTTCCCATACTCTAGAACAGGCTACCCATCTATGTCAAGCAAAGTTCTTCATTAGCACTCTTCAGGAAAAATCTTGGTGAGTGGATGGGAAATAGGAAATACACCCCACAGATCACTTCTGTGTCTCTGCTCGACAGTGGCACAGGAAAATAACTTTCTTGGGTGGCTTACGTAGGCCCTTGGGCCGGTAGCCTAGTACCTACCTATGAACCTATGAACCTATAAGGACAGATGTAAGCACATATATTTCAAAGTGATGCTTGCTCTGATCAAGGAACTCAACTTTCTGAACTATCTTTGGTCCCTGGGACCTCTTCAATGATTACAAACAATACCATAGTCATGTGGTACATCAAAAAGCAAGGGAAAACAATTTTTTCCCTTTTGTAGACTAACCAAGTTAACTTCAGATATAGTTTCACAGCACAATCTCACTCTACAGCATCCTACCTTCTGGCAGAGCAAATGGAAACTAAATTGGGGGTCTTCCAAGACTTTGTCTCCTCTCTGAACAATCAATTGTCAATATTTTGTTCTAGGACTCCAAGCAAGAAGGTCTGGAAGACATATGTCACTTCTTTTCCTTGGACAGGAATGTTCCTGTATGCTTTTACACCCTTTCCACTAACATCCAGGGTACTTCTGAAGATTCAGAAGGAATCCCCCAAGATCATTGTGGTGACTCCCTTCTGGCCCAGGAAACCATGGTTCTCCCTTCTTTTGGAAAAGGCTAGGGGCAATTACCACAAGCTTCCTCACAGACTGGATCTACTCACACAGGAACAGGGCTGTTTGATGCACCGCAACATCATTCATCTTCTATTGACTGCCTGGATGATAGGGTATTAATTCCTTTTAGGCACCTGTTTACTGAGGATGTGTAGCAGGTGCTTTAAGAGGCAAGAAAGAAAGAATTACTAAAAAAAATAATATATTAGCAAATGGAAAAGGTTTTCTATTTGGTACCAGCAACACAATCAAGACCCGTTTTGGGCTAGTTGTTCTCTGGTTTTACAATATTTCTGTGAGTTACTATCATCTGGCCTTTCTTATTTCTCTGTCAAGGTTCATTTATCGACAATTTCAACATGTCTGCCCATGGATCCTCCTTTTTCAGTGTAGTCTCATGTCAAAATGTTCTTCAGAGGGGTTTTGCATAAGAGGCCTCCAAGAAAACTGGTGGCCCCTTGTTGGGATCTTTATTTTGTGTTAAATAAGCTAACACTTGTTCTGTTTGAACCAGCTAATCTGGCTGACTTGAGGTTCTTTACATGGAGGATGGAAAAGGTTTTACTAATTGCTCAGACCTCTGCAAGAAGGGTATCTGAGCTGCAAGATCTTATGTTGAGTCAACCCTATGTCATTTTCCATAGAGACATGGTTGTCTTTGAAAACTAATCCTTATTTTATGCCTAAACTGGTGCCCAAGTTCAGAGTAAACCAAACTTTCCATCTCCCAATTTTCTTTCCTGATACTAAAAATGAGGGAGAAAAGATACTCCATACCTTGGATTTCGACAGACAACTCCAGTGCTATCTTGACCTTCTACCTCAGATCTTCAGATCAATTGTTCATTTCTTGTGAAGGTAAGAAGAAGGGATAACCCGCGTCAAAACAGACTATTTCCAAATGGTTAGGTAAAGGCTATTACCTTTTGTTATACTCACCATAACAAAACTATTTCAGGCAGGATCAAAGCCCACTCTACCAGGTCCTTGGTTTTATCTATGTTTTTTGAAAAGGGGTGGATTCTAGAAGTATTACAGAAGCTGCAGTTGGTCCTCTATATGCACTTTTATAAAGTACTATAAATTTGATTTCTTCTCTAGGTTCAGATTAAGCTTTGCCAGAATCATTTGCAGTGGGTTCCTGGACTCTTCTCCTTCCACCTCCCAAATTAGTTAGCTAAGGTAATCTATCCATATAGTTAAGGCTACTGCAGCAGTGATCAATATGATAAACATACTGCAGTTGTATAAGCTGAACTTACCATAATGTTAGATGTTTGAATGATCACTGTTGCAGTAGCTACTCCCTACCTACAGCCCCCTTTTTTTGGCGATTTTTTTAATTTATTTATTTGTTTTATGCTAGGGTTTGGACATTTATTTTTTGTAGTTTCTAGCATAGTCCTTTCAGAGTTCAGCCTCCCTCCTTCTGCTGGCAAGAAAGCTCAGAAGGGCTTTGTGCCCAAATTTGTCTTTTAGTCACCTTAGCTCAAGCTGCTTGGCAGTTTGGGTGCATGGAAGTTACCCTGAAACTTTGTATGCTGGCCTGCTGTTATATCCTTGGCAGGATATAACCCATATAACTAAGGCTAAAGGCTACTGCAGCAGTGATCATTTCAACATCTAATGTTATGGTATGTTCAGCTTACACAACTATGCTTTAGTTTTGTACTCAGTAAAGTACAGTTGCATAAGTCCTACTTCTTACTTACTTGTAACAGTAGGTGTTCATAGAATACACTGCCTCATTGGCATATTGGTAGTAGTGCTCTGCTACTCTCCATCTGCAGACTACAGAAGCTCAGAGTCCCCTCCTCTGCCTCTGTGTGGGTGTGATGGACCAATCACCTGGCAGTTCAGGGAATGCCATACAAACCCACAGACAAGACTTTTTCAGTTTTCTAAGGTTCAGCAGGAAGAGAAAGTGGAAACACAAGCTTTGCAAACATCTACTGTTCCAATACCACCAAAAACAAACCACACACATACACACAACAATAAAGACTGTGAAGCAGTGCTCATTGGCAACCCAATCACCAAACTATATACATTCAGATAGGGGGATGGTGGGTGGGTACTGCAAATAAGGCAGTGTGTTCTATGAACAGCTACTGTTACAAGTAAGTAGGACTTACACAAATGTACTATGTTCAACAAACACACTACCTTACTGGCATGTGGGTAGATTCCCAAAGCCTACCATACTTGTGAGGAAGAAGGATAAGTGTCCAAGAGCCCCTGGAGAATGGCCCAAGCAGAGCCTGCTTTGGATCTAGAGAATGCATCCTGCTTGTAGTGCTTCATATAGGTATGGACAGAGGAAGAAGTTGCTGCCTGTAGAATACTTCTAGAGTCCACTCCTTTCCAATATACCACTGATGAGGAAAAGGCCGTTGGTGGAATTCACCTTTATTTTGCCTGGATTCACCTTGTCATAGTGGTTTAACAACAAAGAATACCAGAGGACAACCCATGTGCAATGATTTGCTTAGAGACAGCTTGTCTCTTTGCCCTGTGTAGAAAATAAAAATCCTTTCAAACTTCCTGAAGGGTTTCATTCTGTCAAGGTAGTACCTGACCTGCCGGTGTACATCCAAGGTATGAAGTATCCTCTCTCCCTTATGGAAAAAACACAGGGAGTTTGATGGACTGATTGAGTGTGAATTCTATGACTACTTTTGATCTAAAAGAGGGATTAGTGCATAACACAACCCTATCCCTGTGGAAGAATAAAGTAAGGTTGTCCTACCGTGAGTGTTTGCAGTTCAGAAACTTGTCTCACAGATGTCAGAACAATAAACAAAACAGTTTTCTAAATTAAGAACTTCAGGTCATCCTGAGTGGCTTGTTCAAGGGGTGGTAAGATCAATTTTCCAGGACAGAGAGATCCCATGAAAGAGGAATTTTTTTGTGAAGGGATCTCATATAAAATACTCCTTTTATGAACTGTTTTACCAGAAGAGAAGATAAAAGAGGGGGATCCATTGGCAGGCAAACAGAAATGGCTGCTAAATGCACCTTAATAACATATATGATAAGCCATCCTGAACTAGCTAACACAAGTATTTTAAGACTAGAGGGATTTTAACCTCAAGGGACTCTCTATTCCTGTTTAGGCACCATTTAGAAAATCTCATCCATTTGTAAACATAAGATTTGTAGTAACAGGTTTTTGGGCCTCCTTTAACACCTGCTGAACATCATCATGAAAAAAGTACCCAAATGGAGTCAAGACTGAATCATCCAGGCTGTCAGCTGTAGTTGTTCCAAAATGGGATGCGACAATCATCCCTGAGACTGTGTGAGCAAATCCAGAGTGTGAGAAAGAATGTGTCAATTGCCTTTGGCCAATACCATTAAAAGGGAGAACAAACATTGCCTGGGTCAATAGGGAGTCACCAGAATGATCTTTGGCATTTTTTTCTGAAACTTTAAAAGTACCTTGTGAATCAGTGGAAAGGGTGGAAATGCATATAGGAGCATTCTGTCCAAGGTAATGAGAATGCAGCTGTCATTCAAGCATGGTTGCAAGGATGTCTGGAACAGAGAACACGTCCACAACCAGCAATAAATTTACTCAGCACTTTCATCCACTTATTATAAGACTTCTTCAAAATGAAAGAAGTCCTGTAATATGTAGATGAGAGTGCTAAATAAATGAATTGCCAGTCGTGGTTGTGTTTTTTGGTTGGAGACTTCAGATCTTGGAATACACCACTGTGGTGTATTTGATGTCTGGAATAGAATTTCTAAAGCTGTCTGTTTTGAAAGGAGGCTAAAAGATTTGCTTGAGATGTTTCCCACATCTAGACTAGATCCTGAAACAGCACTTGGTGTGGGATTGACCAGGATCTGCTTAGTCTGCCTGCCATAATGTTTTGCTCCGATAGGATGTATGATGCCTGAAGAGTCAGAGAATGCTGTAAAGCCAGCTCACAAGCCATCACTGCCAACCAGCACAGACTATGACCTTTTACCTCTTGTTAGTTGAGTTGACACATCACTGTGGTGTTGTCCTTAACCATAAGAAGAGGACCTGGAGTCCATAGGTGGTGAAGGACTTTCAAGTCATGAATTGCTGCCAACATTTCTTCAATACTGATGTGCTTCCATGCATCCTTGGGTCTCCAAGTGGCTTACACTTGCACTCCCATAGATACCACTCCCCAAGCAAAGTTGAATAAATCTGTCAGGACAGGTTGCACTGGAACAGGTGACAATAAAGGAAGACCTGGGTTGATACTTAGTGGTGCTTTCCACTTCCAACACCGTAACTCTTATCTGAAGAAGGTTAGCACTTGCAACTGGGGTTCAAGGGAATGTAGGTTCTGGGTCCAACAATTTCATACATACCACTGTATTTTGCTCCTGTGGAGATGGGACAGTGGTATTATGGAATCATGGACACCATCAGTCCTAGAATCTTTAGGAAATCTCTTATTGAGGAAATGCTCCTTCTGGAGAATGCCTGAAACATAATCTGGTAGGACAGGACTTTGTCTCTAGGCAGAAAGGCCATTCTTTTGTCTGTGTCAATTAAGCACCGTAGGAATATGAGTCTTTGCAAGGGAGTTAGGCATGACTTCTGAAGGTTCATCTTGAACCATAGCGGGGACAGCAAGATCAAGACCTTCTCTAGCAATTCCAAACACCTGGATGCAGACTCTGTACAAATCAGCAAGCCACAAAGTAAGGAAAAATCAAAAAATATAAATGCCAAGAGTCTGGCAATGGTCTACTACCAGAGCAAGACATCTGGCAAATAGTTGAGGTGCAGTGGATAGCCCAAAGGGAAATACAGAGAACTGATAATGTGAGTCAGACACAAATCTCAGATGTCTCCTGAATATGTGATGAGCAAAGGAGATATGATGATATGCATCCTTCAAGTCTGGGTCACCATGAAGCAGTAGCCCAGCAGAAGAGGAAGCATTGACTGAAGGGTGACCATCTTGTACTTGCATTCAGAAGGATAGTTCCATCACCATTCTCTAGGACCATTCTTTTTTGGGGAATGATGGGAACTCAGCCACAGTACAGTCCAGGGTTGGAGGGGGCCATCCTTTTTAGGAAACCAACCCCTTTTGTTAGGTTTGTCAGAGTTCTTGTCCTAACATTTCTTTCTGCTGACTTGTTTTTTGTTTATCTGGAACTTCTGTATGTAGGGCAGCTGAAAATTATCCTGCTTATTGAGGGAAACATGGGGATATGGAACATTTTAGATTAGTTTACCCCTGTTATCCCAGTATTTTAGTATCTGATTAGATGCTGAACCAAACATACAATCAGAATCAAGCAGAGGATTGATAATGTCATTTTAAACTCTTCAGAAAGATTTTAGCTCTGCATCCAAGCATAACTCCTTACCACCACTGCATTTCTAGTGATGGTATTGGCTCCCTCCAAGACACTCTTTAAAGCATGTTTTAACACTTGAGAAAAATTAGAAACAATCTCTCTCACGTAGTCTTTCAGCTCAGCAGGTAACAATCCGGTTAACTCTTCTAATGTATATGTACATCTCAACACAAACTACTACATAAACACTGATGGCTAAAAACTTTGAAAGTTACTGTGCTGGACTGCATCAATGTCTTTCCCTGAGATTCTAGCCAGTTGCATAGATTATCTTGAGGGACTGGGTTTGATGAAGACATGGGTTTTTTATTAGTAAGGTTGCTGGGGAGGGGACACAAAAGCAGGGTCAGTGGACAAAGGGGCTTGAAGGCCAGGCGTGGCTGAGCACATCCCGAATAGAATTTTTTAACACTTTTTTAGGAAGAGGTTCAGTCAGCAGAGGAGAATTGCAGGCTTTCTTAGAAACATCCTCCAATGCTGAGATCAATGGAGAGAGGGTTGCCATGTCCAGGGCCTCATTCTCACAAAGATTATATACCCTGCTGATCTCTGGGGCAGACGATGATTGCTCCCAACTGAATGCATCCCTACATCTAGCCATCATTTGGGAAAAAGGAAAAATCTGTTTTGGGTTTCTGAACATGTTTGTCCTCAGAGGAGACTGACTAAACAGACTCCAACACTTCAGAAACCTCAAATTCTAGATCCCCTTCAAAATCAGGATCCTGGGGAAATTTAACTAAGGTAGAAGCACCAGCATTACTCATAACTAGGGTCTGCACCCCATATTCAATTGCCTGAATAATACATCTGGCTGTATCAGGTGAAAACACATTTAGATATCTCTCAAACTCTTAGAGCAAGAAATATGGACAAAGCCACAAATAATGGAGGGGACAAAGGCCCCAAAACAGGGACACTTTCTAAATATTGCATTTACAAACAAAAAGTTACTTAGATGTAATGTCCCAGCACAGAGACACGGCACAGAACAAATAACTTCAGTAAAAAGTAAAACTTAACGGTGAGCACTTTTGCAATCAAACTGATCACTTCATCAGACCATAAAAATACTAAAACCAACCTGTTTAATAAAGGAAAAACATAATAGATACTAATTAATAACAACCAATCAAAACGCTTCCTTAATAACATCAACTAAAAACACAATTAAAACACATTGCAGGGTACTGACTATCCTGTACTAAACCATACAAATAAGAATCAGACATATCCTTTATAAAATAAATATATATACATTTATATATATATATATATATATATATATATATATATATGTATATATATATATATATATATATATATATATATATTAATAATACATATATATACGTAAAATCACTATTTAAGCTTCATTGCCTTAAGAACTGGCTTTAGGGAGATGTAATCATTCAGTCCTAATCCTCGATGTGCAGACAGGAAGAAGATCCAAAGCAATTCCTTGCATTCAGTTTCATTAATCAAATCTCCTTTCCTCATACTGTCTTGCACTACTTCCATCACCATAAATTTAAACCAGTGACTGTCCCCCTTAAGATTATGTTTCGCTATTGCACTATACTGAAGATTTTTCCATGCCCAACAATAATGGTCCCTAATCCGTTCTTTAAAACATCTTATTTGTTTTGCCCACATAAAAGGCAAAACATAAGATGCAGTAAGCTAAATAAACTATATTTTTGGTATTACAATCAGCTAAGATCTTAAACACGAACCTTTTACCACTCTCTGGATGTATAAAGGTTCGACTGTCATCAATAAACTGGCAATATGTGCATTTGTTGCATTTAGTAGTCTTCCCATTGGTCAATGGAAGATGAATCGAATTCTTATTACTGATCGGATAGCAAAGCCTCCGCTTCAAAGACTTCTTATTTTTAGATATAAATCTTGGAGTCAACCCTACAAGCTTTGACAATCCAGTATCTGTTCTTAAAATATACACAAAAGGAAGAGAAAAAGGTGCAAAAACAGCCAAAACCAAGTCCTCCACACCTCAATGGGCCTCCAATAAAGCAGCAAACAATCCCAGGCACAAAACGGGTTTATTGCAACAATAAAGGCTCTCTCATTAACGCTATTCTTAAAAAAAATAAAATTTTGTTCTTAAAATATGCCAATTCCTACTGATGATATTTCTAAGAGTAGCACTATTGCTACTGTATGTCATACAGAATGGTACATGGTCTGATCTAGTTACATCTCTAGTAGGGATTAAAGCTTGGGTTGAAAAATATGGTTTACCACATCCTCCCCTTTGTTCTCTGGCTGCAGAACATGCCGAGTCAATTTCTATCTTTCTATACCCTCTATCAAAAAACTCAGATCTACCAATCTCTAAACCTTTCTCAAAATCAGATTCCCTATCATGAAGCCTAGATGTCCTAAGAGCTTGTCCCTTAGCCATGTTCTTAAAAACATGGTTAGGGTGCATACTAGTGTGGTATAATAGCAATTTCTATAACATACATCTAAAAATTCAATTGTATGTAATGAGTACTTCATGGTAAACTTCAAAAAGTTGCTACTGTTATTGAGAAAGGACGGAAATTGTTCTAAACCCAAGGTATCTCCTCTCCAGACTATAAAGAGGTCAACCACAAAGCGGCAATAAAAACATACAGGGTCACTAAAACTAGGATCTCCTAGAACATATCTAATTTCCCATTCAGCCATAACAATATTGGTGTAGCTATTGGCACACGAGGTGCCCATAGCTAGGCCAGACATTTGCAAATAATATTTATCCTCAAATGTAAACACGTTTAATTCTAGTATTAATTCTAATAAGTAACAGAATGAGATCAGTTTTATCTGTAGAATATGAACTATTTTTAAGAAGATAATCATGCACAGAATCAATTCCCATATTGTTGGGAATGACAGTGAATAGTGACATAACATCTAGTGTAACTAGATATTCATTCCCTATAATCAATGACTCATTTTGAAACTTATATACGTCTCTAAGAAAATGTTCAGTATCATGTAGCATTGCCTCATAACATTCTAGTATAGGTCTTAATTGTTTCTCTACATAAACTGATATAGGCTCTGTTAGCCTGCTTCTCCCTGCAAAAATAGGTCTAAAAGAGGGGTTATAGGGTTCTTATGTATTTTTGGGAGTCCTTGTAAGGCAGGTATAAGGCGACATTCAACTATAAAATACTGAAATAAATCCTTAGTGATGACACTCTCCTGTAAATTATTATTAAGCGACCTTAAACAGAATTCTTTCATTGACTGAATATCATTTATAGTAATATTCTTATAGGTGTGGGCATCTTTCAACATATTAATTGAATTAAAATAAATCATCCTGTCCATTACCACCACAGAACGCCCTTTATCTGCTGGACTAATAACTATATCAATGCAATTTTGCTAATTTCTCATAGCTTCTTTTTCTTCTCTACTGCGATTCTCAAACCGGTTTTTATTCTTATTTGCACTAAACATTTGATAGATTTGCTCTTCACACACATTAATAAACACCCCCATAGCTGGAGGGAGAGTAGGAGAATAAACACTGGGCTTCCTAAAAACACCACACACAAAATGATCATTGGTATGAGAATATAAACATTTAAGTGTAAGATTTCATGCAAAAAGTCTCAGTTCTAATAATGTAGCAGGCAAGTCTGCCCACTAAGCAGGTGTAAAAGTCAAACCTGTACTCAACAGATTAAATTCATCAGCACTGAATTGCTATTCAAACAGACATTAACAAACAAGGGGGAACCAGATCATACCCTCTTTGCCGAGAAACAATGAGGAGATGAACCAGATCTTATCCTCTTTGCCGAGAAGCAAAGAGAGTTTAGCAATGGGTGATCTCATCCAACCACTTTCTTATAGCGACATCCATTCTGGGGAAATCAAATATATTAGCAGACAGGCTCAGCAGAACTATTCTGATGCCTCAAGAGTGGTCTCTAATTCAGTCAGTGGGAAACATGATCTTCCACCAGTGGGCCAACCTTGCTGTGACCTATTTGCTTCTCTCAACAAGTACAGCAGGTTTTTTGTTCTAATCCCTCTTCAGGGACAGTCACCAAGAGATGCTCTAGTCCACATTTGGCCCTCCGGTCTTCTTTATGCTTATCCCTCCCCCACCCCTAATTCCTACGTTTCTTCAGAAAGCTTTCAGGTTGAAGAGCAAAGTAATCCTCATTGCCCCTTTTTGGCCTTGGTAGATTTGGTTTCCCTTCCTATGGTCTCATCTAATATGTCCTACATGGACACTGGACCCCAGTCCAGATCTCTTCTCACACCCATCAGGCCTGACTCATCTGACATACCAGGCCTCAGACTGACTGCATGGTTTCTCCAATTTCAATGATGGCTAGACATTCCAGGTATTCCTCTCCTCTTCAAATAATTTTGTTTTCATCTTAGAAACCCTCTATAAGTAAGATTTATTAAAGTAAATGGAAGAGATTTTCCTTATGGAGTCAGCAGAGAGATTTGGACCCTTTCTCTGCTTCAGTCTCTGCTGTTTTAGAATTCCTAACATTTCCTTTTCAAGGTGGGGCCAGTTTCTTTACTATTAATGTTCAACTGGTTGCCATTTTGAAATTTCACGTCTGGCATAATACTTTCCCTTTGGCATCATCTAAGCTGTGTAAGTGTAAGGCATTTCTTAAGGGTACCTTTGTACTTAGGCTTGGGATTTTAC